>NC_079405.1:270000-282500 GCF_029220125.1 Pseudoliparis swirei
AAATCAATCAAGGGGAAAAGGTACAATACGCAAAAGAAGGAAATGGGCGGATCTGCGAATAATGGTGTTAAGTGTCTGCTCAAACGGTGGTAAAAGAAAAACACACAGTCGAAATGCATAAACTCAAATATTATTATATTAAATAAAATTAAATGCATCAGCAAGCTTCCAACATGAACACACACTGCAAACAATCAAACCCACTCAAAACAAAGTATAATCCCGGATCCCGACAGTCCCCAAAGTCTTTGCAGTTCCATAAAACAAAAGTAAACGACATGCACGCACAAACCCCCTCCCCAAACGCCGGCGAACAGCGCCCGAACAGGTGGAGACGTGGCGGGCGCGCGTTCACTCCCGCTCGTCACCCTAGTCCTGTCGGTGCTGGCTCAGTTGACAGTGTTCCTGCGCAGTCTTCTCAGTACAGATCCCGCCCGTTGGCATAAATCCACAATCGAAGTAGTCGGGATTGCTGCCGTCCTGAGCCGCTCAACACCGGAGCCTGTCAGCGCGCTCCCAAACAAAACCCCCCCGCGTCACTTCCCCCTCGTCACCTTTTATAGACCGTGACACAACAATAATAATAATTACAATTATAATACAAAACACATGATCCTAACTAAACCCAAGCTCACTTGAGGCCCCTGATAAAAACACTGGTACGGCACATAGACATAAAGGAAAATAAACGAGTACAAAGTTTACCCTTTACCGATGCCGTACACACAGGCCAAACCATGTGATCATTACAGTGTCAACAACACCACAATGTGACAACAACAACACAATGTGTCAACAACAACACAATGTGTCAACAACAACACAATGTGACAACAACACCACAATGTGACAACAACAACACAATGTGACAACAACAACACAATGTGTCAACAACAACACAATGTGTCAACAACACAATGTGACAACACCAACACAATGTGACAACAACAACACAATGTGAACACCAACACAATGTGACAACAACACAATGTGTCAACAACACCACAATGTGACAACAACAACACAATGTCAATAACAACATAATGTGACAACACCAACACAACGTGACAACAACACAATGTGACAACAACACAATGTGACATCACCAACACAATGTGTCAACACCAACACAATGTGACAACACAATGTGTCAACACCAACACAATGTGACAACACAATGTGACAACAACACAATGTGACAACACCACAATGTGTCAACACCAACACAATGTGACAACAACACAATGTGACAACACCACAATGTGTCAACAACACAATGTGACGACAACACAATAATGTGACAACAACAACACAATGTGACAACACCAACACAATGTGACAACAACACAATGTGTCAACACCAACACAATGTGACAACAACAACACAATGTGTCAACAACAACACAATGTGACAACACCAACACAACGTAACAACAACACAATGTGACAACAACAACACAATGTGACAACACCAACACAATGTAACAATACCAACACAATGTGACAACACCAACACAATGTGACAACAACAACACAATGTGACAACACAATGTGTCAACACCAACACAATGTGACAACACAATGTGACAACAACACAATGTGACAACACCACAATGTGTCAACAACAACACAATGTGACAACAACACAATGTGTCAACAACACAATATGACAACAACACAATAATGTGACAACACCAACACAATGTGACAACACCACAATGTGTCAACAACACAATGTGACGACAACACAATAATGTGACAACAACAACACAATGTGACAACACCAACACAATGTGACAACAACACAATGTGTCAAGACCAACACAATGTGACAACAACACAATGTGTCAAGACCAACACAATGTGACAACAACACAATGTGACAACAACACAATGTGTCAACACCACAATGTGTCAACAACAACACAATGTGACAACACCAACACATCATATTTCCGCTAAGCGTGCTGTGCTTCCCTCTGTGTCCAGGTGAGGGCGCTGTTTGCAGAGTCCCCTTTCCTCTGCAGGGAGGACAGTGCGTCCATCATGGACGGCACCGATGAAGGTACCAAGTCTGTGGAGCAGAATGAGTCTTCATGTCATAACGGAGCTCTTGTTTATCTGCAGCTTGCTGTCCCCAGAGAGTCATGTGACCACAGAGTCACGTGACCGGAGAGTCACGTGACCACAGAGTCACGTGACCGGAGAGTCACGTGACCGGAGAGTCACGTGACCGGAGAGTCACGTGACCGGAGAGTCACGTGACCGCAGAGTCACGTGACCGCAGAGTCACGTGACCGCAGAGTCACGTGACCGCAGGCCTACATCATATAATTACTATTGTATCGTGACTTGGGTATCATAATGATATCGTATCGTGACTTAGTTAACGTGATGATATCGTACCGTGACTTAGGAATCGTGATGATATCGTATTGTGACTGAGGAATCGTGATGATATCGTATTGTGACTGAGGAATCGTGATGATATCGCATCATGACTTAGTTAATGTGATGATATCGTACCGTGACTTAGGAATCGTGATGATATCGTACCGTGATGATATCGTATCGTGACTTAGTTAACGTGATGATATCGTACCGTGACTTAGGAATCGTGATGATATCGTATTGTGACTGAGGAATCGTGATGATATCGCATCATGACTTAGTTAATGTGATGATATCGTACCGTGACTTAGGAATCGTGATGATATCGTACCGTGATGATATCGTATCGTGACTTAGTTAACGTGATGATATTGTATCATGACTTCGGTATCGTAATGATATTGTATCGTGACTTAGTTAACATGATGATATCGTATCGTGATGATATCGTATCGTGATGATATCGTATCGTGACTTAGGTATCATGATATCGTATCGTGATGATATCGTATCATGACTTAGTTAACGTGATGATATTGTATCGTGACTTCGGTATCGTAATGATATTGTATCGTGACTTAGTTAACATGATGATATCGTATCGTGATGATATCGTATCGTGATGATATCGTATCGTGACTTAGGTATCATGATATCGTATCGTGATGATATCGTATCATGACTTAGTTAACGTGATGATATCGTATCGTGACTTAGGTATCGCGATGATATTGTATCGTGACTTGGTTATCGTGATGATATCGTATCGTGACTTAGTTGACGTGATATCGTATCGTGACTTAGTTGACGTGATATCGTATCGTGACTTGGTTATCGTGATGATATCGTATCGTGACTTAGTTAACGTGATGATATTGTATCGTGACTTCGGTATCGTAATGATATTGTATCGTGACTTAGTTAACATGATGATATCGTATCGTGATGATATTGTATCGTGATGATATCGTATCGTGACTTAGGTATCATGATATCGTATCGTGATGATATCGTATCATGACTTAGTTAACGTGATGATATCGTATCGTGACTTAGGTATCGCGATGATATCGTATCGTGACTTGGTTATCGTGATGATATCGTATCGTGACTTAGTTGACGTGATATCGTATCGTGACTTAGTTGACGTGATATCGTATCGTGACTTAGTTATCGTGATGATTTCGTATCGTGACTTAGTTGACGTGATATCGTATCATGATTTAGTTAACGTGATGATATAGTATCGTGATGATATCGTATCGTGACTTAGTTAACGTGATGATACCTTAAGAGAACCGGTTAGTGGTCAAAGGTCAGACATGTTGGACCGACGTTACCCTAACCCTTTGGTGGTTTGCTAGTTGTAGTTCTGGTCCTGGTCCTGGACCTGGTCCTGGTCCTGGACCTGGTCCTGGTCCTCCTCAATTCATCAGATTACAGAGACATCATCTCTTTAATGGTTGTCCTCTTCCTCGGATTAATCTCTACGGAGGATTATCAACGACATGATTTACCTTTGATACACAGACCCAGAACATGTTCCTCAGGGTTCTGTCGGCCTGTAACATATATACACATACATATATATATATATACACATACATATATACATATATATATACACATACATATATATATTGCTGCTATATACACATACATATATATTGTTGCTGCTACTTTTATGCCTGTGATTGATGATGGTGATGTCTTATATATGCATGCATCTTCTCAATGTCTCCACTCCTTACTGTCTACCATGGAGCATTGAGGTTCATCACTAACCTTAAGGCTCTGACTCACCATTGCTCCCTGTATGCGAGGGTTGGTTGGACTCCTCTGTCCATCCGGAGACAAAATCATTGGCATGTCCTTATTTATAAGGCTATTCTCCACGTACTTCCATCGTATCTTTGGACGCTAATTCAGCTGAAAACCCCTGGAAGCTACCATCTTCGCTCTGTGACCTCTGCTCAAGGCCTCCTCTTGCTCTCCGTCCCTCACGTCCGTTTGGAAATGGGGAAAAGAGGTTTTAAGTTTGCTGCTCCTGCGGCTTGGAATGTGCTGCAGACAGACCTGGGTCTCCGGGAGCCGGTCTCCTGAGGTGTTTTTAAAAATAGATTGAAAAGATTGGAGGGAAATTCATCTAGCTGTAGATGTTTCATATGACGGAGGTATGTGCTCCTGTGTGAGCTGGGTTGTGTTGACTTGAGTCTTAGTTTTGGTTTTATTCATGCTGTGATTTTGTTTTTCGTTTTATATGTTGTCTGTCACTGTTTTATGTTGTATTGTATGGAACTTTGTGTGACGTGCTGCTGCTGCTGTCTTGGCCAGGACACTCTTGTAAAGGAGATTTTTAATCTCAATGAGGCATTTCCTGGTTAAATAAATGTAAAATAAAAAAATAATACACGTGCATATATACATATACACATACATATATATATACACGTACATATATACATATATATATATACACGTACATATATACATATACACATACATATATACATATATATAATATATATATGCAAATATATATATACACGTACATATATACACATACATATATATAATATATATATATGCAAATATGTATATATATATACACATACATATATATACATATATATATGTATACATATATATATATACACATATATATACATATATTATATATATATACACGTACATATATATACATACATATATATATATGTATATATACACATACATATATATATACACATACATATATATATTCACATATATGTATATATATACATATATATATTCACATACATATACATATATATATATACACATACATATATATATGTATATATACAAGATTCAAGATTCAAGAGATTCAAGATTCAAGATGTTTTATTTGTCACATACACACACAGGGTGTGCAGTGAAATGAAAGTGGCAATGCTCAGCAGGAATGTGCAGGGCAACAAGTACACTATTTACTCATAAAAAACAACACAATATTTACAGTATGTGTGTGTGTGTGTGTGTGTGTGTGTGTGTGCCTAAGAGGGGCAGTTGTGTGGGTCTATGTGGGGGTCCTGGTGAGGTCGGAGTTCACAATCCTGATGGCCTGAGGAAAGAAACTCCGTCTCAGTCTCTCTGTTCTTGCAGCGTGACTACGGGCGCCTGCCTGACCGCAGCAGCTGAAACAGTCTGTTGTTGGGGTGGTGAGGATCCTTCATGATCCTGCCGGCTCTGGTTCTGCACCTCCTGGTGTACAAGTCCTGCAGGGTGGGAGTGTAGTTCCAATAGTGCGCTCAGCCGACGCACTACTCTCTGCAGAGCCTTCCTGTCCTGAGCGGAGCAGTTGCCAAACCAGGCTGTGATGCTTCCTGTCAGGACGCTCTCTACAGCTCCAGAGTAGAAGGACTGAAGGATCCTCTGGGAAACTTTAAATTTCCTCAGCTGCCTGAGGTGGTAGAGGCGCTGCCTTGCCTTTCTCACCAGAGTGTCTGTGTTCGTTGACCATGTCAGATCCTCGGTGATGTGGACTCCCAGGTATTTATACCGCTCACCCTCTCCACAGTAGTCCGTTAATCCCCAGTGGTGAGTCGTCCTCTGTTGTTGTACCTCCTAAAGTCCACAATCAGCTCCTTAGTTTTGGTGACATTCATGATGAGGCTGTTGTCCTGGCACCAGAGTGACAGATCAGCAACTTCCTCCAGGTAGGCCTTCTCGTCGTTGTCGGAGATCAGGCCCACCACCACTGTGTCATCCGCAAACTTGATGATGGTGTTGAGCTGAACCTGGCCACACAGTCATGTGTGTACAGGGAGTACAGTAGGGGCTGAGGACGCAACCCTGGGGGGATCCTGTGTTCAGGGTGAGGGATTTGGAGGTGTGTCTGCCCACCCTGACCACCTGTGGCCTGGCGGTCAGGAAGTCCAGGATCCAAGCACACAGGGGGGTGTTCAGTCCCAGCTCAATCAGCTTGCCGGCCAGTCTGGAGGGGACTATGGTGTTGAAAGCTGAACTATAATCAATGAACAGCAGTCTCACATAGCCCCCCCTCTGGCTGTCCAGATGAGAGAGTGTGGTGTGCAGTACAGTATATGTATGTGTATATGTATGTGTATATGTATGTGTATATACAGGCACGTGCACAGACATTTGGGGGGGCAGGTGCTCAAACCCAAAAAAAGGGCACCCAATGCCAAAATAAAATTGTGCCAGAGTTGAAGCATTAGCAGCATTACACTGATGATGCAATACATCCTCCACCTGGTCTCCTCTGGCAGCTTACATGTTCTTTATGAATAAAGATGAATTATTATATAGCAACAACAGTACAAGCGTTCTGATTGGCTAATGGGTCGTCATGTCAGCCACGTATCGCCCTCCTCGCTGGTCTGATACGGATCCGTCTTGCCCTCTTACGTCATTTTCAAAATGAGCGCTATTGATAGACATCAACAGCCAAGAGCAGTGGTCCTCAAACTAAGGCCCGCGGGCCGGATACGGCCCGCCTCCACATTTAGCCCGGCCCTCTGAACAAGAGAGGCCTATGATTTTATTTCAGTCTGGCCACGCAAATCCTAGACTAGCCCCTGTTGAATAGAACGGAATAAGAACTCTCTCTCTCTCTCCCTCTCTCTCTTTTCTCTCTCCTCCTCCCCTCTCTCTTTTCTCTCTCCTCCTCCCTCTCTCTCTTTTCTCTCTCCTCCTCCCCTCTCTCTTTTCTCTCTCTCCTCTCTCTCCCTCTCTCTCTCCTCTCTTCTCTCACTCTCCTCTCTCTCTCTCTCTCTCTCTCCTCTCTCTCTCTCTTCTTTCTCCCTCTCTTCTCTCTCTCTCTTTTCTATCTCTTTCTCCCTCTCTTCTCTCTCTCTCTCTCTCTCCTCTCTCTCCTCTCTTCTCTCTCTCTCTCTCTCTCTCTCTCTCTCCCTCTCTCTATTCTCTCTCTCTCTCTCCTCTCTCTATTCTCTAAACATAACTAACGTCAGTAAACAGCTGGACAAGGCGTTGAAATCACGGATTTCGTGAGTTTTTGTTTGTTTATTTTTGTAGGAACCGTCGGACCAGTTGTGACGTCATGTTTTCAGCAGCGCTAATGTTGTGGTTGATTTATCACAAAACAACGTCAGGGGACAAACACGTCATGACCTGTGTGTCTGATGCTGCGGTCAGAGGAGAAGGAGGTGCAGCCGCTTGGTGGCGCGAGGAGCACTGGGCGGAGGAGGAAGTGGAGGAGGAGGGGGGGGGGGGCTCGTGAGCGCCGTGGAGCATGTCGGGGAGAAATTCTCACAAGAACTCAAATAAATGCCCCGTCGGATATTAAAACACATTTGGGGGACTTGATGACAGAGAGAAACTTTTATTCTTAAATACGGATGAATAAAAAAAATGTGTCTCCAGCCAAAAGGGCACTTTACTCATCCAGGGCAAAGGGGAGGAGCTTGAGCACCACGAGGGCTCTATCTGTGCACGTGCCTGTGTATATATATATATTTGTATATGTATGTGTGTGTACATATATATATGTATATATTTATTAGGGCTGTCAATCGATTAAAAAAAAGTAACTAATTAATCGCACATTTTGAAATTCATTAATCGCAATTAAAAGTTACAAGTTCATTCTTTTTAAAGACCAAACTTCACACAGAGCTGTGTTTTCAAAGAGGCTCCTACCTATAAAGTGCCAGCGAGGTATTTAATATTGTGGATGATAAATTGTTTCTTCAGTGAAACATCAGATTAGTAAAAAAAAAGAAGTATATAGAGACCCCATTGGTCCTGTCATCTTTACCACTGAACAGCAGAACCAGTGGCCTTGGTAACTGACTGACATTCACATATGTCACGTTAACCCTCTGGAGGCTGGGGGCATTTTATACATTTTACAAACAAACAAAAAATTCACCTTTTAAAGGCGTTTTCATGTGACACACCCCCACGTGTTCTACATCAAACATTCCAGAACAATCTCAGCTCTATTCAATGAGGCTCATTGTCCTGGTGCCGTGTTCTCTGCTCTCTGACTGACAGGCTGCTAATGAGCCTCACCTGTGAGGTGGGAGGTCCTTTGTGATTTACTGAGTGTTCATTGGTTGTTTTTTCCCCAAAATGTTGACAGACAAACGGATTGACCAATCACGGTGAAGGTTTCGTGTGACGAGTTCTCTCCGCGCCGCGTCCCCCGACACGTCGCCCCTCCGTTCCTCTGTGTGTCAGAGGGGGAGACGGGAGGAAGGAGGAGCAGGAGGAAACCCGACTGATTCATCCACCAGTTAAACTCATTTATGATCCTTATTTTCGCAGAGAACTCATAGTTTTTAAAACGGAAACAGTGTTAAACCGTACTGCCGCTGTTTGACACTCGGTTTGAGTGTAAAAACTTCAACGAACACCGGAAGTAAACAAAGTTGCGTTAAAATATTTTTGTGCGTTAACGCGGCCAAATTAATCGCATAGATTAACGCGTTAACGCTGACAGCCCTAATATATACATATATATGAACCAAAAGAACCACAGCAACTTCTTTATTATTATGGTATGGATACAGATGTGAATCCCTCAGCTGGCAGATGTTGTCTTCTTCTGCGCTGCTCTAATACCACTGTAGTGTGTGTGTGTTTTAAACGCTGGCTCTCTCTCTTCTAATCCAATCCTTTATAAAGTAGTTCATACAAGCAATTATGTCCGTGTGGGATAATGTCCCACTTAATCTTGAGGGGGGGCGCAGGGGGGGGGGATTATCCCCGTTGATTCCTGAGGCTGAAATGTTTCTCCTTCCCTGGATCAGCTCGTTACGTCCATAAATGTCTTTTCATGATTACTGAATTAACTTGTCCCCTAATGGACAGAGTCCTGCTCCGTGGAGATTACCCCCCCCTCACACACACACACACACACCCTGGCCGGCGGTGCTAAGTGCCGGTGTTCTAAAGCCACGCGTGTCTGTTTGTTTGCAGCTCCTAAGAGGAGATGTGAAAGCTGCGCCTCCTCTCCGTAATCACCGGGGTCAGAGGTCGCTGGTAAAAGGCTCTAATGCAGAGGCTGAGCGACACACACTCATGTTGTCTTTGAGTTGACCTGAATAAGCGGAGCGCTCAGCATCTCTAGCTTCACGCTGCTGCCGCTGACCTCTGGTGGCCACCAGGAGAACTGTTCTCAGTGCTCGGGGGACCAAGACCCCAGAACCCACCACAACTCACCAGAACCCACCACAACTCACCAGAACCACCACAACTCACCAGAACCCACCAAAACCCACCAGAACCCACCACAACTCACCAAAACCCACCAGAACCCACCACAACTCACCAGAACCCACCAAAACCCACCAGAACTCACCAAAACCCACCAGAACCCACCACAACTCACCACAACCCACCAGAACCACCACAACTCACCACAACTCACCAAAACCCACCACAACTGACCAGAACCACCACAACTCACCAGAGCCCACCACAACTCACCAGAACCCACCAAAACCCACAAAAACCCACCACAACTCACCAAAACCCACCAGAACCACCACAACTCACCAGAGCCCACCATAACCACCACAACTCACCAAAACCCACCAGAACCCACCCCCTGCACCAGCTCAATATAGTTTAATATCGGCCGAGCATCCGGGTCCACTTGGACCTGCTCTACACAGAAGCCTCTCAGACCCCTAAGCTCCGCCTACTTAGACTTTCCGCCATTTAGAATTTGGTGAAAACCCCATAATTGGCGAGTTCTCCTTCCCGCTGGGTCCGATCCACACCAAACGTTGTGCGCACCATGAGTGAAGCTGTGTCGCCTATTGGGTGTCACATGTTTTGATTATCTCATTGTGTTCAGATTATATGGACCAATCAACCTCTGAGGGGCGTGTCTTGTATTTCAATGCTCATAACTTCGACACTATTGGGACTAACCACTCCAAACGTGGCGTATATGTTCTCAATGCTTCCTGTTACTCACACAACCTGCAGCCGGTCAACACCAGGGGGCGCTACAGGAACTGGACACATTTGGGCATTGTATTTCGCCTGTTGTTATGATGGAGATGTAAACAAAGCAGTGAGGAAACGTAAACAAAGCAGTGAGGAAACGTAAACAAAGCAGTGAGGAAACGTAAACAAAGCAGTGAGGAAACGTAAACAAAGCAGTGAGACGTAAACGTAAACAAAGCAGTGAGGAAACGTAAACAAAGCAGTGAGGAAATGTAATCAAAGCAGTGAGGAAACGTAAACAAAGCAGTGAGGAAACGTAAACAAAGCAGTGAGGAAATGTAAACAAAGCAGAGGAAACGTAAACAAAGCAGTGAGACGTAAACAAAGCAGTGAGGAAACGTAAACAAAGCAGTGAGGAAACGTAAACAAAGCAGTGAGGAAACGTAAACAAAGTAGTGAAACGTAAACAAAGCAGTGAGACGTAAACAAAGCAGTGAGATTAAAGATGGCGCGGCTGTGTCCAGACGCCGTCGAGGTAGCTCCGCGGAGATTGTGCGCTCTTTTAGTTTTTGTGTTTATTTTTAATGTTTTCTTTGCCACAAACACATCGGCACTAACAGCATACGACCACAGCACACTTTTGGACATAAACTTTTGCGCAAAACAAGGGTTTTTGTCCACTTTTTCCATCGATCCAGCGTGGCCGGCAGAGATCGTCGGCGAACCACGTCATCAACAGAGGAGCCGCTACTACGGGAAGACGACGAAAACATCGAGGGAAGCGGAGCGGAATTCGGAACAGACTGAGAGTTCAAGCCCCCCCTCCCCCCCTGCCCAGCATCCTTCTTTCTAACGCCCAGTCTCTGGAAAATAAAATGGATGATGTTTGGGCAAGGATCAGATTCCAACGGGACATGAGGGACTGTAACATCTTTTGTCTGACGGAAACATGGCTGACCCGCTGGTGCGGATCGAGTCATATGCCCAACCGAGTCCTTCTCTGTTTTCCGTGCAGACAGAACGGAAGAGTCTGGTAAATCTAAGGGTGGAGGGTTTGCTTCATGACGAACAACATGTGGTGCGACCCCAAGAACATTAAGACTCTTTCGCTCCTGCTCGCCGAACCTGGAACATCTGACGATCTCATGCCGTCCATTCTACCTTCCCGGGAGTTCAGCTCGGTCATCACCACAGCCGTCTACATTCCACCACAAGCGGACACCGACGTAGCACTATCGGACCTACATGATGTGTTATGTCGGCATCAGAACAAGTATCCCGACGCGGCTGTGGTGGTGGCTGGGACTTTAATAGGGCTAACCTAAAAAGTCATGCCGAACTTTCACCAGCACATTACGTGTGCTACCAGAGGAAAGAACGTTGGACCACTGCTATACGCCATTCAAGAGAGGCTACAAGGCTGTCTCTCTCCCTCCGTTCGAAAATCAGACCATGCCGCCATTTTCTGCTTCCGGATACCGCAAAAGATCGCGGGAAGCGGTAGTGACGAGGAACGTGAAGCGGTGGTCTGACCAATCAGAGGCTGAGCTACAGGGCGCTCTGCGTCGTCGACTGGGACATGATCCAATCCAGTTCCAGTGACGCCAGCGAGTTTGGCGGAAGTAGCAATGAGCCTCATAGCAACGCTTAACGGACACCATCGTCCCCACGGTATAAGTTAGGGTCTTTCCTAACCAAAAGCCGTGGGTTGATAGATCCATCCGTGAAGCTGTGAACGCCCGTACTGCTGCCTATAACTCCGGTCTTGTATCCGCGAACAAGGACGAGCACAAGGTAGCGGCCTATGGACTGAGGAGGCGGTGAAGGAAGCCAAGAGGAAGTACCGAGACAGAGTGGAATCACAGATGGAGCAGCGCGACACCAGGCGCCTATGGCAGGGGCTACGGACTATCACAGACTACCAGAGCAGACCCCGCGCTATGGTGAGTGCCGACGCATCCCTAGCGGACGACCTGAACTCATTTTATGCACGGTTTGAGGCTAGCAACAACAGCGCTAGCTCGCGCTAACAACAACACCGTTAGCGTGGCGAGGTGAGTTCTACCGCTGGGGATGAACACACACTCTCTGTAACCGAGCACAGTGTGAGGAGGGCTCTGTTGAGGGTGAACACCAGGAAAGCTGCAGGTCCAGATGGCATATCTGGGCGAGTACTGAAGACC
>NC_079405.1:287500-302500 GCF_029220125.1 Pseudoliparis swirei
TGTAGAGCAGGTCCAAGTGGACACGTGTGACAAATCTCAAGTCAATCGGACATTCTGGGTGAGGGGTGTCGCCGGTCAAACTTTGAGGGGGCGCTAGAGAGCAACTTTGTTAAAAAAGAAATTCGAGGTCGGGTCATCCGTCTAGTTTCACCAAGTACGGTGAGTCTGGGGTACGAGGCGTCGCCCAACGGGACGGCAAAGTGGAACAATGAAAAGCGGAATAAGAAGAATACGAGCAAACTCCTTCTAATTATTGTTGACGCTGTCCTCTGTGTGTCTGTGTGTCCTCTGTGTGTCCATGTGTCCTCTGTGTGTCCGTGTGTCCTCTGTGTGTCCATGTGTCCTCTGTGTGTCCATGTGTCCTCTGTGTGTCCATGTGTCCTCTGTGTGTCCGTGTGTCCTCTGTGTGTCCGTGTGTCCTCTGTGTGTCCGTGTGTCCTCTGTGTGTCCGTGTGTCCTCTGTGTGTCCGTGTGTCCTCTGTGTGTCCATGTGTCCTCTGTGTGTACATGTGTCCTCTGTGTGGCCATGTGTCCTCTGTGTGGCCATGTGTCCTCTGTGTGTCCATGTGTCCTCTGTGTGTCCTCTGTGTGTCCATGTGTCCTCTGTGTGGCCATGTGTCCTCTGTGTGTCCTCTGTGTGTCCATGTGTCCTGTGTGTCCTCTGTGTGTCCATGTGTCCTCTGTGTGTCCTCTGTGTGGCCGTGTGTCCTCTGTGTGTCCTCTGTGTGTGTCCATGTGTCCTCTGTGTGTCCATGTGTCCTCTGTGTGTCCTCTGTGTGTCCATGTATCCTCTGTGTGTCCATGTGTCCTCTGTGTGTCCATGTGTCCTGTGTGTGTCCATGTGTCCTCTGTGTGTCCTCTGTGTGTCCATGTGTCCTGTGTGTCCTCTGTGTGTCCTGTGTGTCCATGTGTCCTCTGTGTGGCCATGTGTCCTCTGTGTGGCCATGTGTCCTCTGTGTGTCCTCTGTGTCCTATGTGTGTCCATGTGTCCTGTGTGTGTCCTCTGTGTGTCCATGTGTCCTCTGTGTGTCTGTGTGTCCATGTGTCCTCTGTGTGTCCTCTGTGTGTCCTCTGTGTGTCCATGTATCCTCTGTGTGTCCTCTGTGTATCCTCTGTGTGTCCATGTGTCCTGTGTGTGTCCTCTGTGTGTCCATGTATCCTCTGTGTGTCCTGTGTGTCCATGTGTCCTCTGTGTGTCCATGTGTCCTGTGTGTGTCCATGTGTCCTCTGTGTGTCCATGTGTCCTGTGTGTCCTGTGTGTCCTCTGTGTGTCCTCTGTGTGTCCATGTGTCCTCTGTGTGGCCATGTGTCCTCTGTGTGTCCATGTGTCCTCTGTGTGTCCTCTGTGTGTCCATGTGTCCTCTGTGTGTCCTCTGTGTGTCCATGTGTCCTCTGTGTGTCCTCTGTGTCCAGAGCAGGAGACCAGGGGGTCCATCCGGGTGCTGGACTACCAGGAAGCAGCTGAGCGAGGTGAGACGTCGCCATCTGGCTGCCAGGCAGAGAACTGCAGCTGTGTCCTCGAGTCAGAGTACTGTGCACCTCCTGGGATCGGGCCCCTCAGGGGGGGCGGGGGGGTCGGGTCCCTTTAGGGGGTCGGGCCCTCCAATCTAAAGCTCCTACAGTCCTGATACTTGTTAGTCTGCACTTTATTTTATATTTTATAATCTTCTGGACATTTAATGTTTCATTGTTGTTGTTTATTGTCCAATGTTGCGCAACCCTCCATGGCCCATTCCTCATATGTACATACTCTAGAAGGTTCTGGTTCCAGAGACTCAGACCAGGTCTTGCCTCTGTCTCAGTGTGCAGCGGTGGGTCCCCCAGTCCTCCACAGAGTCCTCCTCCACAGAGTCCCTTCCTCTGCCTGGACCTGGTTTACATCTCAGTCCTGCTGAAGGAGCTCGGCTTCCCCCCACACAAACAGCTCAAGGTGAGGAACCCCACGGGGTCTGGACCAGGAGCAGGGCCCGGACCAGGGCCCGGACCCTGGTCTCATGTTATTCCCTCATTGATCACATTATTTATTCTATAATTCTTTCCCTTTTCTTCTATTTAACTGTATAACTTTATTTAACTGTATTTAAGTATATAAGTATATATAAGTGTGTATAAGTCTATATAACTGGATATAAGTATATATAACTGTATATAAGTATATATAAGTGTGTATACGTCTATATAACTATATAAGTATATATAAGTGTGTATACGTCTATATAACTGTATATAAGTCTATATAACTGTATATAAGTCTATATAAGTGTGTATAAGTCTATATAACTGTATATAAGTCTATATACGTCTATATAACTGTATATAAGTATGTATAACTGTATATAAGTCTATATAACTATATATAAGTGTGTATAAGTCTATATAACTGTATATAAGTATATATAAGTGTGTATAAGTCTATATAACTATATAAGTATATATAAGTGTGTATAAGTCTATAACTGTATATAAGTATATATAAGTGTGTATAAGTCTATATAACTCTATATAAGTGTGTATAAGTCTATATAACTGTATATAAGTGTATATAAGTGTGCATAAGTCTATAACTGTATTTAAGTATATATAAGTGTGTATAAGTCTATATAACTGTATATAAGTCTATATAACTGTATAGAAGTATGTATAACTGTATATAAGTATATATAAGTGTGTATAAGTATATATAAGTGTGTATATAAGTGTATAAGTCTATATAACTATATAAGTGTGTATAAGTCTATATAAGTGTATATAAGTATGTATAACTGTATATAAGTATATATAAGTGTGTATAAGTATATATAAGTGTATATAAGTGTATAAGTCTATATAACTGTATATAAGTGTGTATAAGTCTATATAAGTATGTATAACTGTATATAAGTATATATCAATGTGTATAAGTCTATATAAGTGTATATAAGTATGTATAACTGTATATAAGTATATATCAATCTGTATAAGTATATATAAGTGTGTATAAGTCTATATAAATGTATAAGTCTATATAACTGTATATAAGTATGTATAACTGTATATAAGTGTGTATAAGTCTATACAAGTGTGTATAAGTCTATATAACTGTATATAAGTATGTATAACTGTATATAAGTCTATATAAGTGTGTATAAGTATATATAAGTGTGTATAAGTGTATATAAGTGTGTATAAGTATATATAAGTGTGTATAAGTATGTATAACTGTATATAAGTATGTATAACTGTATATAAGTGTGTATAAGTCTATATAAGTGTGTATAAGTCTGTATAAGTCTATATAAGTGTGTATAAGTGTATATATAAATATATATAAGTGTGTATAAGTATGTATAACTATATAAGTGTATATAAGTCTATATAAGTATATATAAGTGTGAATAAGTCTATATAAGTATGTATAACTGTATATAAGTCTATATAAGTGTGTATAAGTCTATATAAGTATGTATAACTGTATACAAGTGTGTATAAGTGTATATAAGTATATATAAGTGTGTATACAAGTATATATAAGTCTATATAACTGTATATAAGTATGTATAACTGTGTATAAGTCTATATAACTGTATATAAGTGTGTATAAGTCTATATAACTGTATATAAGTATGTATAACTGTGTATAAGTCTATATAACTGTATATAAGTATGTATAACTGTGTATAAGTCTATATAAGTATGTATAACTGTATATAAGTCTATATAAGTATATATAAGTGTATATAAGTATAGATAAGTGTGTATAAGTCTATATAACTGTATATAAGTATATATAAGTATAGATAAGTGTGTATAAGTCTATATAACTGTATATAAGTATATATAACTGTATATAAGTAAGTATAACTGTGTATAAGTCTATATAACTGTATATAAGTATGTATAACTGTATATAAGTCTATATAAGTGCCGTGTTGTTGCAGCTGGCGCGGACCGTCCACCAGGTGGAGACCAGCTGGGCTCTGGGAGCCACGTTGCGCTACTTGAGTCCCTGAAGACACTCTGGAGCTGTTCTTGTGAAAAGTATGACGTCACATGTGACCGTCCAATCAGAGGCTCTCCGCACAACGTCTCCAGGCAGAATCTGAAGGACGAGGCGTTCAAGTCTTCTGGGGAAAGTCAGAGTTTCTCCTCCTGAAAAACTGACCTCAAAACCCGAACACGAGTACTCTGTAGAACTAGTACTACAACAGAGTAGTACTACAGAGTACTAGTACTACAGAGTACTAGTCCTACAGAGTACTCGTACTCCGCCCTGAGTACTTTGATCTTGTTAGTTTTTATTTCTGATGTTTTGAACTTTCGTACCAAAAATATAAAATTAGTTTTCAGAACTTTGTGAAAGTTTGACCGAATTATTTAAAACTCAGAGACCAGAAGGACCAGGACCCTACAGAGACCAGAAGGACCAGGACCCTACAGGGACCAGGACCCTACAGAGACCAGAAGGACCAGGACCCTAGAGACCAGAAGGACCAGGACCCTACAGAGACCAGAAGGACCAGGACCCTACAGAGACCAGAAGGATCAGGACCCTACAGAGACCAGAAGGACCAGGACCCTACAGAGACCAGAAGGACCAGGACCCTACAGAGACCAGAAGGACCAGGACCCTAGAGACCAGAAGGACCAGGACCCTACAGAGACCAGAAGGACCAGGACCCTACAGAGACCAGAAGGATCAGGACCCTACAGAGACCAGAAGGACCAGGACCCTACAGAGACCAGAAGGACCAGGACCCTACAGAGACCAGAAGGACCAGGACCCTAGAGACCAGAAGGACCAGGACCCTACAGAGACCAGAAGGACCAGGACCCTACAGAGACCAGAAGGATCAGGACCCTACAGAGACCAGAAGGACCAGGACCCTACAGAGACCAGAAGGACCAGGACCCTACAGAGACCAGAAGGACCAGGACCCTAGAGACCAGAAGGACCAGGACCCTACAGAGACCAGAAGGACCAGGACCCTACAGAGACCAGAAGGATCAGGACCCTACAGAGACCAGAAGGACCAGGACCCTACAGAGACCAGAAGGACCAGGACCCTACAGAGACCAGAAGGACCAGGACCCTACAGAGACCAGGACTCTACAGAGACCAGAAGGACCAGGACCCTACAGAGACCAGAAGGACCAGGACCCTACAGAGACCAGTAGAACACCAGTAGAATATTGCCCTAGTGGACCGAACAGACTAAACAAACCCCAGCCCCCCATTAGACCCTAGTGGACCCTTGTAGACCCCATTGGACCATAGTGGACCCTTGCAGACCCCATTAGACCCTAGTGGACCCTTGTAGACCCCATTGGACCATAGTGGACCCTTGCAGACCCCATTGGACCCTAGTGGACCCTTGTAGACCCCATTGGACCATAGTGGACCCTTGCAGACCCCATTAGACCCTAGTGGACCCTTGTAGACCCCATTGGACCATAGTGGACCCTTGCAGACCCCATTGGACCCTAGTGGACCCTTGTAGACCCCATTGGACCATAGTGGACCCTTGTAGACCCCATTGGATCCTAGTGGACCCTTGCAGACCCCATTGGACCCTAGTGGACCCCATTAGACCGGAGTGGACCCTTGTAGACCCCATTGGACCGTAGTGGACCCTTGTAGGGTCGGCTTTAGCTCAGTGGGGTAAGAGGGCCGTCCTGCAACCGCAGGGTTGTGGGTTCGATCCCCGCTCTCCCCATTAGTTGCAAGTCGAAGTGTCCTTGAGCAAGGCACTGAACCCCCAGTTGCTTCCCGGGCGCATCACCGCAGACCACTGCTCCTTAATAACTAAGGATGGGTTAAATGCAGAGAACTAATTTCCCCTTGGGGATTAATAAAAGTGTATATTCTATTCTATATTCTAGACCCCATTAGACCGGAGTGGACCCCATTGGACCGTAGTGGACCCTTGTAGACCCCATTAGACCGGAGTGGACCCTTGTAGACCCCATTGGACCGGAGTGGACCCTTGTGGACCGTAGTGGACCCTTGCAGACCCTAGTGGACCCTTGTAGACCCCATTGGACCGTAGTGGACCCTTGTAGACCCCATTGGACCATAGTGGACCCTTGCAGACCCTAGTGGACCCTTGTAGACCCAATTAGACCGGAGTAGACCCTTGCAGACTCCATTGGACCGTAGTGGACCCTTGTAGACCCCATTGGACCGTAGTGGACCCTTGCAGACCCTAGTAGACCCTTGTAGACCCCATTGGACCCTAGTGGACCCTTGCAGACCCCATTGAACCGTAGTGGACCCTTGTAGACCCCATTGGACCCTAGTGGACCAGTGAAGTCCCCCGTTGGTCACGTTGTTGTGGAACTGAATGAAACTCTTGGACTCGAGGTGAAACACGGTTTAATGTTTCCCATGAACCCAAAGGACAGGAAGGGGCGGGGCCTCAGAGGAAGGCGTCGCTCCACTCCCTCAGACACTGCATATATAAGTGTGATACTTTACTTTAGTAACTAAAGTAAAGTATCACAGACTTTTACATCGCTTGAGTAAAAGCGCTTCAATCCATCCGATCACTTTCCGGACGTGACGTCATCGCACCAGATCCGATAAGATTGATGAAAAGTTGTTTCGGCTTTTATTTTGTAGTCAAATGACTTACTGCTCGGCTTTTATTTTGTAGTAAAATGAAGAGGCAGTTGGAACGTCCCAATGAAACCAAGACCACGGGCTCCTGCCGGACTCTGGCGGTCCGGACCGGACCCGGACCCGACCCGGGGCTTTACCTGCTGAAGGGGCTTCCGGCTCTACAGACACACACCTGCGGACGTCACGTGAGACTCACCTGAGTCCCGGGAAACATCTCGACCTGCACGAGGAACCCTGCTGGGAAAAGTCTCTGTTGGAGGCGTGTTTTATTCAAGAACCCGGAAACACGAGCGCGTCGCCAGACGCTCCGCGATGACGTCAAGACGCAGTCAAAGATGTTTTGTGGTACGATGAGTCACGCGGTGGAATAAAAGAAAACCCGCCATCACTTTGCTGTTGAGGGCAAGAGATTCTCAATCTAGTCGTACGACTAGTAGGCCTACTACTATTACTACTACCAGTACTCCTAGTACTACTACTACTAGTAGGAGTACTCTTCTGAGTGGAACATTTATACATTTTTAAACGGTGTTTTAAAAAATAGTTTAATAAATATGAGTTTATTTTATATTTGTGCTTTACTGGCTCTCTTCATAACAATGATGTCTTTGATGTCTTAGTTTCCTTTTTTTTCCTAAAGCACAAACCAGTTACATAAAACCAGAAATCTTTAATTCATAACAGATAAACAACCAGAAGATTTAAATATTTAAAAAGGAAAGTCCCTCCTCCTCCTCCTCCGTTATGGTCTGTCGAGCGTCTTCAGGTGAGATCGTCCGTCTGCTGTCGAGCTGAAGAAATCACTGCAACGAGCAAACAGGTGACAGGTGACCAGGTGACCAGGTGACACGTGACAGGCGACAGGTGACAGGTGGCAGGTGACAGGTGGCAGCAGGTACCTGAGGATGCCGGGCAGCTCGGGGCTCATGTAGATGAACTTGTGATCGTAGGCCAGAGCCGATGAGAACGGGACGAACTGGACCTTGTGGCCACTGAGGCTCTTAGACTGAGACGCCTCGTGGTAGAGCTGAGAGGAGACACACAACACTGACCTCAGGGCAGCCATCACAACACTGACCTCAGGTCAGCTGATCTGTTACCAACCTGTTTGCCCAGATGGAAAGGAACCACAGCGTCGTCCTCAGCGTGGAGGATCAACACGGGGCAGGAGATGTGGTTCACACTGAGGACACATCAACACATCACATATTCAGAGACAAGTAGTCCCTGACCCTCAACAAGTAGTCCTTAACCCTCAACAAGTAGTCCCTGACCCTCAACAAGTAGTCCTTAACCCTCAACAAGTAGTCCTTAACCCTCAACAAGTAGTCCCTGACCCTCAACAAGTAGTCCCTGACCCTCAACAAGTAGTCCCTGACCCTCAACAAGTAGTCCTTAACCCTCAACAAGTAGTCCCTGACCCTCAACAAGTAGTCCTTAACCCTCAACAAGTAGTCCTTAACCCTCAACAAGTAGTCCTTAACCCTCAACAAGTAGTCCCTGACCCTCAACAAGTAGTCCCTGACCCTCAACAAGTAGTCCCTGACCCTCAACAAGTAGTCCTTAACCCTCAACAAGTAGTCCCTAACCCTCAACAAGTAGTCCTTAACCCTCAACAAGTAGTCCCTGACCCTCAACAAGTAGTCATTGACCCTCAACAAGTAGTCCCTAACCCGCAACAAGTAGTCCCTGACCCTCACCAAGTAGTCCTTAACCCTCAACAAGTAGTCCCTAACCCTCAACAAGTAGTCCTTAACCCTCAACAAGTAGTCCCTGACCCTCAACAAGTAGTCCCTAACCCTCAACAAGTAGTCCTTAACCCTCAACAAGTAGTCCCTGACCCTCAACAAGTAGTCCTTAACCCTCAACAAGTAGTCCCTGACCCTCAACAAGTAGTCCTTAACCCTCAACAAGTAGTCCTTGACCCTCAACAAGTAGTCCTTAACCCTCAACAAGTAGTCCCTAACCCTCAACAAGTAGTCCTTAACCCTCAACAAGTAGTCCCTGACCCTCAACAAGTAGTCCCTGACCCGGGGCGGCTTTAGCTCAGTGGGGTAAGAGGGCCGTCCTGCAACCGCAGGGTTGTGGGTTCGATCCCCGCTCTCCCCATTAGTTGCAAGTCAAGTGTCCTTGAGCAAGGCACTGAACCCCAGTTGCTTCCCGCTTCACCGCAGCCCACTGCTCCTTAATAACTAAGGATGGGTTAAATGCAGAGAACTAATTTCCCCTTGGGGATTAATAAAAGTGTATATTCCATATTCAACAAGTAGTCCCTGACCCTCAACAAGTAGTCCCTAACCCGCAACAAGTAGTCCCTGACCCTCACCAAGTAGTACTTAACCCTCAACAAGTAGTCCCTGACCCTCAACAAGTAGTCCCTGACCCTCAACAAGTAGTCCTTAACCCTCAACAAGTAGTCCCTGACCCTCAACAAGTTGTCCTTAACCCTCAACAAGTAGTCCTTAACCCTCAACAAGTAGTCCCTGACCCTCAACAAGTAGTCCTTAACCCTCAACAAGTAGTCCTTGACCCTCAACAAGTAGTCCTTAACCCTCAACAAGTAGTCCTTAACCCTCAACAAGTAGTCCTTAACCCTCAACAAGTAGTCCCTGACCCTCAACAAGTAGTCCCTGACCCTCAACAAGTAGTCCTTAACCCTCAACAAGTAGTCCCTGACCCTCAACAAGTAGTCCTTGACCCTCAACAAGTAGTCCTTAACCCTCAACAAGTAGTCCCTGACCCTCAACAAGTAGTCCTTAACCCTCAACAAGTAGTCCCTGACCCTCAACAAGTAGTCCTTAACCCTCAACAAGTAGTCCCTGACCCTCAACAAGTAGTCCCTGACCCTCAACAAGTAGTCCTTGACCCTCAACAAGTAGTCCCTGACCCTCAACAAGTAGTCCCTAACCCTCAACAAGTAGTCCCTGACCCTCAACAAGTAGTCCTTAACCCTCAACAAGTAGTCCTGACCCTCAACAAGTAGTCCCAACCCTCAACAAGTAGTCCTTGACCCTCAACAAGTAGTCCTTAACCCTCAACAAGTAGTCCCTGACCCTCAACAAGTAGTCCCTAACCCTCAACAAGTAGTCCCTGACCCTCAACAAGTAGTCCTTAACCCTCAACAAGTAGTCCCTGACCCTCAACAAGTAGTCCCTAACCCTCAACAAGTAGTCCTTAACCCTCAACAAGTAGTCCCTGACCCTCAACAAGTAGTCCTTAACCCTCAACAAGTAGTCCTTGACCCTCAACAAGTAGTCCCTGACCATCAACAAGTAGTCCTTAACCCTCAACAAGTAGTCCCTGACCCTCAACAAGTAGTCCTTAACCCTCAACAAGTAGTCCTTGACCCTCAACAAGTAGTCCCTGACCCTCAACAAGTAGTCCTTAACCCTCAACAAGTAGTCCCTGACCATCAACAAGTAGTCCATAACCCTCAACAAGTAGTCCCTGACCCTCAACAAGTAGTCCTTAACCCTCAACAAGTAGTCCTTGACCCTCAACAAGTAGTCCTTAACCCTCAACAAGTAGTCCCTGACCCTCAACAAGTAGTCCCTAACCCTCAACAAGTAGTCCTTAACCCTCAACAAGTAGTCCTTGACCCTCAACAAGTAGTCCTTAACCCTCAACAAGTAGTCCCTGACCCTCAACAAGTAGTCCTTGACCCTCAACAAGTAGTCCTTAACCCTCAACAAGTAGTCCCTGACCCTCAACAAGTAGTCCCTGACCCTCAACAAGTAGTCCCTGACCCTCAACAAGTAGTCCTTAACCCTCAACAAGTAGTCCCTGACCCTCAACAAGTAGTCCTTGACCCTCAACAAGTAGTCCCTGACCCTCAACAAGTAGTCCCTAACCCTCAACAAGTAGTCCTTAACCCTCAACAAGTAGTCCCTGACCCTCAACAAGTAGTCCTAACCCTCAACAAGTAGTCCCTGACCCTCAACAAGTAGTCCCTAACCCTCAACAAGTAGTCCCTGACCCTCAACAAGTAGTCCCTAACCCTCAACAAGTAGTCCCTGACCCTCAACAAGTAGTCCTTAACCCTCAACAAGTAGTCCTTGACCCTCAACAAGTAGTCCTTAACCCTCAACAAGTAGTCCCTGACCCTCAACAAGTAGTCCCTGACCCTCAACAAGTAGTCCTTGACCCTCAACAAGTAGTCCTTAACCCTCAACAAGTAGTCCTTAACCCTCAACAAGTAGTCCCTGACCCTCAACAAGTAGTCCTTAACCCTCAACAAGTAGTCCCTGACCCTCAACAAGTAGTCCTTAACCCTCAACAAGTAGTCCCTGACCCTCAACAAGTAGTCCCTGACCCTCAACAAGTAGTCCTTAACCCTCAACAAGTAGTCCTTAACCCTCAACAAGTAGTCCCTGACCCTCAACAAGTAGTCCCTAACCCTCAACAAGTAGTCCCTGACCCTCAACAAGTAGTCCTTAACCCTCAACAAGTAGTCCCTGACCCTCAACAAGTAGTCCTTAACCCTCAACAAGTAGTCCCTGACCCTCAACAAGTAGTCCCTGACCCTCAACAAGTAGTCCTTAACCCTCAACAAGTAGTCCTTAACCCTCAACAAGTAGTCCTTAACCCTCAACAAGTAGTCCCTAACCCTCAACAAGTAGTCCCTGACCCTCAACAAGTAGTCCCTGACCCTCAACAAGTAGTCCCTAACCCTCAACAAGTAGTCCCTGACCCTCAACAAGTAGTCCCTGACCCTCAACAAGTAGTCCTGACCCTCAACAAGTAGTCCCTGACCCTCAACAAGTAGTCCTTGACCCTCAACAAGTAGTCCCTGACCCTCAACAAGTAGTCCCTGACCCTCAACAAGTAGTCCTTGACCCTCAACAAGTAGTCCTTAACCCTCAACAAGTAGTCCTTAACCCTCAACAAGTAGTCCTTAACCCTCAACAAGTAGTCCCTGACCCTCAACAAGTAGTCCTTAACCCTCAACAAGTAGTCCTTAACCCTCAACAAGTAGTCCTTGACCCTCAACAAGTAGTCCCTGACCCTCAACAAGTAGTCCTTAACCCTCAACAAGTAGTCCCTGACCCTCAACAAGTAGTCCCTGACCCTCAACAAGTAGTCCCTGACCCTCAACAAGTAGTCCCTAACCCTCAACAAGTAGTCCCTGACCCTCAACAAGTAGTCCCTAACCCTCAACAAGTAGTCCCTAACCCTCAACAAGTAGTCCCTGACCCTCAACAAGTAGTCCCTGACCCTCAACAAGTAGTCCCTGACCCTCAACAAGTAGTCCTGACCCTCAACAAGTAGTCCCTGACCCTCAACAAGTAGTCCTGACCCTCAACAAGTAGTCCTGACCCTCAACAAGTAGTCCTGACCTCAACAAGTAGTCCCTGACCTCAACAAGTAGTCCCTGACCCTCAACAAGTAGTCCTGACCCTCAACAAGTAGTCCTGACCCTCAACAAGTAGTCCTGACCCTCAACAAGTAGTCCTGACCTCAACAAGTAGTCCTGACCCTCAACAAGTAGTCCCTGACCCTCAACAAGTAGTCCTGACCTCAACAAGTAGTCCTGACCCTCAACAAGTAGTCCTGACCCTCAACAAGTAGTCCCTGACCCTCAACAAGTAGTCCCTGACCCTCAACAAGTAGTCCCTGACCCTCAACAAGTAGTCCCTGACCCTCAACAAGTAGTCCCTGACCCTCAACAAGTAGTCCTTGACCCTCAACAAGTAGTCCCTGACCCTCAACAAGTAGTCCCTGACCCTCAACAAGTAGTCCCTGACCCTCAACAAGTAGTCCTGACCTCAACAAGTAGTCCTGACCCTCAACAAGTAGTCCTGACCCTCAACAAGTAGTCCTGACCCTCAACAAGTAGTCCTGACCCTCAACAAGTAGTCCTGACCCTCAACAAGTAGTCCTGACCCTCAACAAGTAGTCCTTAACCCTCAACAAGTAGTCCCTGACCTCAACAAGTAGTCCTAACCCTCAACAAGTAGTCCTGACCCTCAACAAGTAGTCCTGACCTCAACAAGTAGTCCCTGACCCTCAACAAGTAGTCCTGACCCTCAACAAGTAGTCCTGACCCTCAACAAGTAGTCCCTGACCCTCAACAAGTAGTCCTGACCCTCAACAAGTAGTCCTAACCTCAACAAGTAGTCCCTGACCTCAACAAGTAGTCCTAACCTCAACAAGTAGTCCTGACCCTCAACAAGTAGTCCTGACCTCAACAAGTAGTCCTGACCCTCAACAAGTAGTCCCTGACCCTCAACAAGTAGTCCTGACCTCAACAAGTAGTCCTGACCCTCAACAAGTAGTCCTGACCCTCAACAAGTAGTCCTGACCTCAACAAGTAGTCCTGACCTCAACAAGTAGTCCTGACCTCAACAAGTAGTCCTGACCTCAACAAGTAGTCCTGACCTCAACAAGTAGTCCTGACCTCAACAAGTAGTCCCTGACCTCAACAAGTAGTCCTTAACCTCAACAAGTAGTCCCTGACCTCAACAAGTAGTCCTGACCTCAACAAGTAGTCCTTAACCTCAACAAGTAGTCCCTGACCTCAACAAGTAGTCCTAACCCTCAACAAGTAGTCCTTAACCTCAACAAGTAGTCCTGACCCTCAACAAGTAGTCCTGACCTCAACAAGTAGTCCTGACCTCAACAAGTAGTCCCTGACCTCAACAAGTAGTCCCTGACCCTCAACAAGTAGTCCCTGACCCTCAACAAGTAGTCCCTGACCTCAACAAGTAGTCCTAACCCTCAACAAGTAGTCCTGACCTCAACAAGTAGTCCTGACCCTCAACAAGTAGTCCCTCAACAAGTAGTCCCTGACCCTCAACAAGTAGTCCCTGACCTCAACAAGTAGTCCTTAACCCTCAACAAGTAGTCCTGACCCTCAACAAGTAGTCCTGACCCTCAACAAGTAGTCCCTGACCTCAACAAGTAGTCCTGACCCTCAACAAGTAGTCCTGACCTCAACAAGTAGTCCTGACCCTCAACAAGTAGTCCTGACCCTCAACAAGTAGTCCTGACCCTCAACAAGTAGTCCTACCTCAACAAGTAGTCCTGACCCTCAACAAGTAGTCCCTGACCCTCAACAAGTAGTCCCTGACCCTCAACAAGTAGTCCTGACCTCAACAAGTAGTCCTGACCCTCAACAAGTAGTCCTGACCTCAACAAGTAGTCCCTGACCCTCAACAAGTAGTCCCTGACCTCAACAAGTAGTCCTGACCCTCAACAAGTAGTCCTGACCTCAACAAGTAGTCCTGACCCTCAACAAGTAGTCCTTAAACCTCAACAAGTAGTCCCTAACACTCAACAAGTAGTCGTTAACCCTCAACAAGTAGTCCCTGACCCTCAACAAGTAGTCCTTAACCCTCAACAAGTAGTCCTTAACCCTCAACAAGTAGTCCCTGACCCTCAACAAGTAGTCCCTAACCCTCAACAAGTAGTCCCTAACCCTCAACAAGTAGTCCCTGACCCTCAACAAGTAGTCCTTGACCCTCAACAAGTAGTCCCTGACCCTCAACAAGTAGTCCCTGACCCTCAACAAGTAGTCCCTAACCCTCAACAAGTAGTCCCTGACCCTCAACAAGTAGTCCCTGACCCTCAACAAGTAGTCCCTAACCCTCAACAAGTAGTCCCTGACCCTCAACAAGTAGTCCCTGACCCTCAACAAGTTGCCCAGAGGTCAAAGGTCAGCAGAACGTACTTTTCGTCGCTGGCGAAGCGGATGTTGTTGGCTGTGATGGAGTCCAGGAAGAACCAATCAAAGCCGGGCAGGTATCGGTACACCTGGACACACAATGAGGTCTACGTTAGAGCTGGTTCAGGTCTACAGTGAGGTCTGGTTCAGGTCTACAGTGAGGTCTGGTTCAGGTCTGGTTCAGGTCTGGATCACGTCTGGATCAGGTCTACAGTGAGGTCTGGTTCAGGTCTGGATCAGGTCTGGATCACGTCTGGATCAGGTCTACAGTGAGGTCTGGTTCAGGTCTGGTTCAGGTCTGGATCACGTCTGGATCAGGTCTACAGTGAGGTCTGGTTCAGGTCTGGATCAGGTCTGGTTCAGGTCTGGTTCAGGTCTACAGTGAGGTCTGGTTCAGGTCTGGATCAGGTCTGATTCAGGTCTGGATCAGGTCTGGATCAGGTCTGGATCAGGTCTGGTTCAGGTCTGGTTCAGGTCTGGTTCAGGTCTGGATCAGGTCTGGATCAGGTCTACAGTGAGGTCTGGTTCAGGTCTGGATCAGGTCTGGATCAGGTCTGGTTCAGGTCTGGTTCAGGTCTACAGTGAGGTCTGGTTCAGGTCTGGATCAGGTCTGGTTCAGGTCTGGACCCGGTCAGTACCCTGGAGAAGGGGTGGCTCCGGGCCTCCTCCCGGATGTTGGTGAAGGGAGACTCGAGCACCAGAGCGTCAGGAGGACTTCCTGGAGGACACAATGTGATGG
>NC_079405.1:307500-352500 GCF_029220125.1 Pseudoliparis swirei
ACAGGTGAGAGAGAGAGACAGGTGAGAGACAGACAGGTGAGGACAGACAGGTGAAGACAGACAGGTGAGAGACAGACAGGTGGGAGACAGACAGGTGAGAGACAGACAGGTGAGAGACAGACAGGTGAAGACAGACAGGTGAGGACAGACAGGTGAAGACAGACAGGTGAGAGACAGACAGGTTCAAGATCAAGATTCAAGATTCAAGATGTTTTATTTGTCACATACACACACAGGGTGTGCAGTGAAATGAAAGTGGCAATGCTCAGCAGGAATGTGCAAGGGCAACAAGTACACACTATTTACAATAAAAAACACAATATTTACAGTAAGTGTGTGTGTGTGTGTGTGTGTGTGTGCCTAAGAGGGGCAGTTGTGTGGGTCTATGTGGGGGTCCTGGTGAGGTCGGAGTTCACAATCCTGATGGCCTGAGGAAAGAAACTCCGTCTCAGTCTCTCTGTTCTTGCAGCGTGACTACGGAGGCGCCTGCCTGACCGCAGCAGCTGAAACAGTCTGTTGTTGGGGTGGTGAGGATCCTTCATGATCCTGCCGGCTCTGGTTCTGCACCTCCTGGTGTACAAGTCCTGCAGGGTGGGAGTGTAGTTCAATAGTGCGCTCAGCCGAACGCACTACTCTCTGCAGAGCCTTCCTGTCCTGAGCGGAGCAGTTGCCAAACCAGGCTGTGATGCTTCCTGTCAGGACGCCTCTACAGCTCCAGAGTAGAAGGACTGAAGGATCCTCTGGGAAACTTTAAATTTCCTCAGCTGCCTGTGGTGGTAGAGGCGCTGCCTTGCCTTTCTCACCAGAGTGTCTGTGTTTGTTGACCATGTCAGGTCCTCGGTGATGTGGACTCCCAGGTATTTATACCGCTCACCCTCTCCACAGTAGTCCGTTAATCCCCAGTGGTGAGTACGTCCTCTGTTGTTGTACCTCCTAAAGTCCACAATCAGCTCCTTAGTTTTGGTGACATTCATGATGAGGCTGTTGTCCTGGCACCAGAGTGACAGATCAGCAACTTCCTCCAGGTAGGCCCTCTCGGCGTTGTCGGAGATCAGGCCCACCACCACTGTGTCATCCGCAAACTTGATGATGGTGTTGAGCTGAACCTGGCCACACAGTCATGTGTGTACAGGAGTACAGTAGGGGCTGAGGACGCAACCCTGGGGATCCTGTGTTCAGGGTGAGGGATTGAGGTGTCTGCCCACCCTGACCACCTGTGGCCTGGCGGTCAGGAAGTCCAGGATCCAAGCACACAGGGGGTGTTCAGTCCCAGCTCAATCAGCTTGCCGGCCAGTCTGGAAGGGACTATGGTGTTGAAAGCTGAACTATAATCAATGAACAGCAGTCTCACATAGCCCCCCCTCTGGCTGTCCAGATGAGAGAGTGTGGTGTGCAGTACCTGGGAGACAGCATCATCCGTGGATCTGTTTGGGCGATAAGCAAACTGCAGCGGGTCCATGGAGGAAGGGAGGAAGGCGCAGATGTAGTCCTTTATCAGCCTCTCAAAGCATTTCATGACCACCGAGGTGAGGGCCACCGGTCGGTAGTCATTCATACATGCTGGAGAAGCATTCTTGGGCACAGGGACAATAGTGGATCTCTTGAAGAGGTGAGAGACAGACAGGTGAAGACAGACAGGTGAGGACAGACAGGTGAAGACAGACAGGTGAGAGACAGACAGGTGGGGACAGACAGGTGAGAGACAGGTGAGGACAGACAGGTGAAGACAGACAGGTGAGGACAGACAGGTGAAGACAGACAGGTGAAGACAGACAGGTGAAGACAGACAGGTGAGAGACAGACAGGAGGGAGACAGACAGGTGAGAGACAGACAGGTGAAGACAGACAGGTGAAGACAGACAGGTGAGGACAGACAGGTGAAGACAGACAGGTGAGAGAGACAGACAGGTGAGAGACAGACAGGTGAAGACAGACAGGTGAGAGACAGACAGGTGAGAGACAGACAGGTGAGGACAGACAGGTGAGAGACAGACAGGTGAGAGACAGACAGGTGAAGACAGACAGGTGAGAGACAGACAGGTGAGAGACAGACAGGTGAGAGACAGACAGGTGAGAGACAGACAGGTGAGAGACAGACAGGTGAGAGACAGACAGGTGAGAGACAGACAGGTGAGAGACAGACAGGTGAGAGACAGACAGGTGAAGACAGACAGGTGAGAGACAGACAGGTGAGAGACAGACAGGTGAGAGACAGACAGGTGAGAGACAGACAGGTGAGAGACAGACAGGTGAAGACAGACAGGTGAGGACAGACAGGTGAAGACAGACAGGTGAGAGACAGACAGGTGAGAGACAGACAGGTGAGAGACAGACAGGTGAGAGACAGACAGGTGAGAGACAGACAGGTGAAGACAGGCAGGTGAGGACAGACAGACAGGTAAGACACAGACAGGTGAGACAGACAGGTGAGAGACAGACAGGTGAGGACAGACAGGTGAAGACAGACAGGTGAGAGACAGACAGGTGAGAGACAGACAGGTGAAGACAGACAGGTGAGAGACAGACAGGTGAGAGACAGACAGGTGAGGACAGACAGGTGAAGACAGACAGGTGAGAGACAGACAGGTGAGAGACAGACAGGTGAGAGACAGACAGGTGAGGACAGACAGGTGAAGACAGACAGGTGAGGACAGACAGGTGAAGACAGACAGGTGAGAGACAGACAGGTGAGAGAGAGAGACAGGTGAGAGACAGACAGGTGAGAGACAGACAGGTGAGAGACAGACAGGTGAGGGACAGACAGCAGTTTTATTAGCTGATGTCATGCTGAGCCTCAGGCCTCCTCCTCTTCTTCTTCTTCCTCCTCCTCCTCCTCTTCCTCCTCCTCCTCTCAGGTGTTCCAGTCCTCTGTCATCAGGTGTCCGTTCACAGTAAAGAACATGAATAAACTACAACTGGTCCCAGATCAGGTGTTGTGGTTCTCTTCACTAGAGCCCCACGTCTTTCAGAAAGGTCGTAACCACGGTTACAGTAGACATCAATACCGTCCGCATGACCTTCACACAGGGTTCAGGTCTTGGTTCCTCCTCAGAGAACAAAGCTCGTACAGTTGAGGGACTTGTAGCTCGTTACTGTCTGAATGTTCTTCATAAATCAGGTAATAATGTGTCATTTAGTTAAAGGCCGTGACCCACGTCACATGACCACATGAACCCTCCTGTGGTCACGTGACCTGCTGCTACATCCTGGTCCTCCAATCACTTCATCACTAACTGCTTGTTTCATATGTTTTACATGCACTACTACTGCAGTCACAGGTTGTTTAGGACGAGACTGATGAAGAGGAGGAGGAGGATGAAGAGGATCAGACTGATGAAGAGTGGAGCAGACAGGAAGCAGAGCTCTGGGTTTAAAGCCACCTGCCAATCAACATCTCTATATAATTACTTGTTCTTCATGTGTTCCCTTTTTATTGTGGCTCATTCCTTTTCTGTTTAGAAGGTGAAATGATATTAGCTTTTTCTTTTCTTTTAATATATATATATGAATCAGACCGTCCCGGTCTTACCTCCTGAAGGGTTTCCCCATGCCCCCCTCTGGTCCCGGTCTTACCTCCTGAAGGGTTTCCCCATGCCCCCCTCTGGTCCCGGTCTTACCTCCTGAAGGGTTTCCCCATGCCCCCCTCTGGTCCCGGTCTTACCTCCTGAAGGGTTTCCCCATGCCCCCCTCTGGTCCCGGTCTTACCACCTGAAGGGTTTCCCCATGCCCCCCTCTGGTCCCGGTCTTACCTCCTGAAGGGTTTCCCATGCCCCCTCTGGTCCCGGTCTTACCTCCTGAAGGGTTTCCCCATGCCCCCCTCTGGTCCCGGTCTTACCTCCTGAAGGGTTTCCCCATGCCCCCCTCTGGTCCCGGTCTTACCACCTGAAGGGTTTCCCCATGCCCCCCTCTGGTCCCAGTCTTACCTCCTGAAGGGTTTCCCCATGCCCCCCTCTGGTCCCGGTCTTACCACCTGAAGGGTTTCCCCATGCCCCCCTCTGGTCCCGGTCTTACCACCTGAAGGGTTTCCCCATGCCCCCCTCTGGTCCCGGTCTTACCTCCTGAAGGGTTTCCCCATGCCCCCCTCTGGTCCCGGTCTTACCTCCTGAAGGGTTTCCCCATGCCCCCCTCTGGTCCCGGTCTTACCTCCTGAAGGCAGGGTGTCTACAGGAATAAACCAGTGAAATTTAAGACTTTTTAAGACCACGTCTAAATAAAATTTAAGACCTAATTTACGATGGAAATATACATTAATCTAAATTAATTAATTAAAAGTAAACACACTGATGTCTGTTCAAAATGAACAGTATGGTGTAATGCAAAAGGATAACAAACAAATGTCATTGCTGTTGTAAATTATATTTATTAATACATTTTCAGAACATTTAAGTCCCATGAACAAATGTCTCTAAAAATAAGTACATATATTTAAAAAATACATGCAACATAGTTCCTTTTGAACAAAAAAATCCATAAAATAACAAATAACATTTCCAGCTGCTTTTAAAATGCAAATTCATTTACATAATAGAATGTGTGTGTGTGTGTGTGTGTGTGTGTGTGTGTGTGTGTGTGTGTGTGTGTGTGTGTGTGAGTTCTCATGTCTCTATGTGATGGGTGTGTGTGTCACAGGTTCATACGTCTCCTCCTGAGCTTTTGTGAATATACTAGGAAAACAATCCTTTTCAAAATGTATGAATACAAAAACTTCCAGTTGACATTTGGTCCATTCTCCTGGAAAAAAGAAAGAAAAAAGGCAGACATTAGCCAAACAACAGTCACCACATCTCTTATGACACCACCACTTCAGATTAATGTCAGACTGGATCAATATGAATGAATACTATTTTTACCAATTAAGCAACGCGAGCCATCCCTTGAGCCTAGTGAACACTATGTAGACATATTGACAGGTAAACACCACTCTACTTTCTACCATTCTAAAACTATTTTTAATTAGTCTAATTAATGTTTAGCCATGTTTCCGTGAAGATAAGCACACAGCAGTTCCTCACGTCTCGCTGCTCCGTCTGCAGCAGTCTAATGTGGTCCATTTTATTGTCCAAGGATCGCACATTAGCCATGATAATGGATGGTATGGCTGGACGAGTTGGCCTAGCCGCTAGCCTAGCTCGGATACCTCCGCGCCTACCCCTCTTCTGCTTCCTTTCACAACGCTTGCGGCGCCTCCTTTCCATGTAAAGACCATCACCACTCGGGCTAACCAGAAGCCGTGGCTAACAGGGGAAGTCCATCGGCTGCTGAGGACTAGAAATAGGGTCTTCAGAGCTGGGGACGAAACGGACCTGAAAACAGCGAGAGCCAACCTGTCCCACGGCATCAGGAAAGCAAAACATTCCTACACAAAAAAGATAACCCGGCACTTTAAAGACAGCAGAGACACACGCAGCCTGTGGCGGGGCATTCAGACCATCACAGACTATAAACCCACGCCACAGAACTGCGACAGCAACATCTCTGCTAATCAACCTCAACAGCTTCTTTGCCCGGTATGAAGCACAGAACAGGACTCGTCCACACAAGACTCCGCCTCCCCACGATCAGGTTCTGTGCCTGTCTGCTGCCAGCGTGAAGAGGACTCACTCGTCCATCAACACCCACAAGGCAACAGATCCAGACAACATCCCTGGTCGTGTGCTGAAGGACTGCGCAGAGGAGCTTAAGGACGTCTTCACGGATGTCTTTAATACTTCTCTGAGACAAGCTGTTGTTCCATCATGCTTCAAGGTAACCACCATCATACCTGTGCCAAAGAAATCCACTCCGTCCTGCTTCAATGACTATCGTCCAGTGGCACTGACCCCCATAATCATGAAGTGCTTTGAACGACTAGTCATGTCGCATATCAAATCCATTCTCCCCCCCACTCTGGACCCTTTCCAGTTTGCATACCGGGCCAAACGGTCCACGGAGGATGCAATCTGCTCTGCTCTCCACCCAGCCCTCACCCACCTGGACAAAAAGACTCCTATGTAAGAATGCTGTTCATAGACTTTAGCTCAGCATTCAACACAATCATCCCACAACAACTAATCTGCAAACTTGACCAGCTGGGGCTCAACACCGCTGTGTAACTGGCTGCTGGACTTCCTGAGTGAGAGGCCACAAGCAGTACGTGTTGGCAACAACACCTCGAGCAGCATCACACTCAGCACAGGGGCCCCTCAGGGCTGTGTGCTCAGTCCCCTGCTCTTCACCTTGCTGACTCACGACTGCAAAACCAGCTACAGCACCAATCACATGGTCAAGTTTGCAGACGACAACATTGATAGGTCTCATCACCAAGGATGACGAGACCCTCTACAGGAGGGAGGTCAACCTTCTGACCACGTGGTGCGGAGCCAACAACCTCCTGCTCAACAACAGCAAGACCAAAGAGATCGTTGTTGACTTCCGGAAAGGCCACACCCATCACCCACCACTGACCATCAACCGTGCGGACATTGAGCAGGTCAGCAGCACCAAATTCCTGGGGGTGGAAATCAGTGAGGACCTCTCGTGGACAGCCAACACTACATCGCTGGCAAAGAAAGCACAGAGGCGCCTCTACTTCCTCCGGAAACTGAGGAAAGCAGGGAGCCCCCCATCCATCATGTGCACCTTCTACCGCGGCACCATGGAGAGCATCCTGACCAACTGCATCACTGTGTGGCGCGGAAGCTGCACAGACCACAGCAGGAACGCCCTGCAGCGCATAGTGAAGGCAGCTGGAAGGATCATGGGTGCCTCACCCCTCCCATCCCTGCAGGACATATACAACACCCGCCTCACCCGCAAAGCGACCTCGATTGTGAGTGACCCTGCCACCCCTCACACGGTCTCTTCAGCCTCCTGCCCTCTGGGAGGAGGTACCGAGCCCGGCTCACACCGCCAGGCTGTCCAACAGCTTCATCCACCAGGCGGTCAGGAAGCTGAACTCTCTCCCCATCCTCCCACTCCGTCCTCTCTCAGACTCACATGTCTGAATGCTGCTAGCACAATTTATGTTGTCTATATGTTTACATGTTTCTTACTATTTTTGCACTTTATGTTGTCTATGCACTTTATGTTGTCTATATGTTCACAAGTTTTTTACTATTTTTGCACTCTGTTGTCTATATGTTGCACAATTCACTTTATGTTGGACAGAAGAGAAACGCAATTTCGATCTTCTGTATGTTTGCACATATGGAAAATTGACAAATAAAACTGACTTTGACTTTGACTTTTGAATGTGTAGTGCGCCTATCCATAGCTGTTATTAACTTGACACATGAGTAAAGCTTCACTATATGAAACACATACTCATATACATGAGGTTAGTTAATACATATATATTTATGTTAGACTTACTTTGAGATGCTGAAGTAGGTCCTGGTGTCACGGCCCATGAGCTCCACAGGATCCTGACGGGACCTGGTCATTTCACCAAGAGCACATGAAGTCCAGCTGTCTGCTCGCGGTGGTCTGGTCCAGAGTCTCGTGGTGGTCTGGTCCAGAGTCTCGTGGTGGTCTGGTCCAGAGTCTCGTGGTGGTCTGGTCCAGAGTCTCGTGGTGGTCTGGTTCAGAGTCTCGTGGTGGTCTGGTCCAGAGTCTCGTGGTGGTCTGGTCCAGAGTCTCGTGGAACAGAATGAAGAACGTGCCGCCCTGTTGGTCTTCGGTGATGAGCTCTTTGTTGCACGGCGCTGATTTCCTCCGGTGACCTCCAGCGTTGTAGCGTTGACGTCGTTGCTGGCGGCGGAGCAGCAGCTAGTGGCGGAGCAGCAGCTAGCGGCGGAGCAGCAGCTAGCCCCGCGCGCTGCGGGCGGCCTTCGCTAGTCTCTGTGCTTCTTGCTCTGCTCGTGAGATTCCACCGCTGGAAAGTCTCGCGACACATAACGCAGCTTCAGAAGCATTTCACCGACCGTGACCAGAAACACTCGTTCTTTTCAAGCCGTTGTTGAACTTGCATCCTGCCATGTTTTCTAAAGTAGCCGATGCTTCACGTTGTAGGGGATTGATAGGACCGAATACCGGCGCGCGCATCGCTCTGTCGCGCGAGCCGAGAATTGTTTGCGGGGGGGGGGGATTTCACCCTGTTATAGGGGAAACACTGGAGTTGATAAGCGTGTCTTCTTGTCTGATCAATACGCAACTGTGAGGTGCGCGAATGGACCGAGCGGCCAGCTGCTGATCACTCAACAGCCCGACCTGCACAAATAGACGGTGCGCGCGCGCCAACATATTTTTTGGGAGCACCGAAGACCCATTTTGACCCAGGAAAACCCCTGGACATGACACCCAAAACATTTAAGACCAATCCAATCTGAATTTAAGACAATTTAAGACTTTTTAAGGCCTTATTTTTAGGAAAAGCAATTTAAGACTTTTTAAGACTTTTTAAGGACCCGCGGACACCCTGTGAAGGGTTTCCCCATGCCCCCCTCTGGTCCCGGTCTTACCTCCTGAAGGGTTTCCCCATGCCCCCCTCTGGTCCCGGTCTTACCTCCTGAAGGGTTTCCCCATGCCCCCCTCTGGTCCCGGTCTTACCTCCTGAAGGGTTTCCCCATGCCCCCCTCTGGTCCCGGTCTTACCTCCTGAAGGGTTTCCCCATGCCCCCCTCTGGTCCCGGTCTTACCTCCTGAAGGGTTTCCCCATGCCCCCCTCTGGTCCCGGTCTTACCTCCTGAAGGGTTTCCCCATGCCCCCCTCTGGTCCCGGTCTTACCTCCTGAAGGGTTTCCCCATGCCCCCCCCTGGTCCCGGGCCCTGCCGGTTGCCCGCTGCCGGCCCCGCTGCTCCCCGGTCGCGCCGCTGCTTCAGGTCCGGGTCGCTGTCCTCACAGTTGTTCCGCTTTCTCATCACTGGTACGGGAACACAACGACACAGTCGTTAACCGGGAGCGCGAGCCGTTAACCGGGACCGCGAGCCGTTAACCGGGCGGAGCCGTCAGCTGACCGGGACACAGAGAGGCGAGAGCCGGAGAGGACCAGCCCGAGACCCGCAGAGAGCGGCTGACCAGAGGGCAGCCAATCAGAGAGCACAAACACCAACACGTGGCCTCCCTGTGCTGCATCCACGGCCGCTGGGGAGTGTCGGATTATCGAGAACCAAAACAAAACGGCTTGACCGAAAAAGGAAGAAACTCGTGCATGGTGCCTTCATGTGCACCTCGTAACTTAGAAACCTGTAGAAACCGAAGGTCGGAAAGAAGAATGCGAGTACAAACACTGAGCATGAGACCTAAACTCTAGTTTCACTGCTTTAAATTATGAAAGTATTTTTAAATCTCATATATCTGAAAAGTGAAAGGTAGCTGAGTAGAAGTGCAACATGGTATCACATGGTAACGCTGTACGACTGCAAGTATATCAACTTTACTACAAGAGTACAACAATCACCTGAAAGTATGTATTTATATCATATTTTAAAAGTATACTCATACAAATATACAAGTATCTTGGTTAGTATACGTATGTACCTCTGAGATGTAGTACAGTATAAAGTACTAGATTACAGTAAATATGCAGATAAAGACCACATTTGTACATTTACATTTACTTTGATCTTCTCTTTAGAAAACATGAAACCTTTTAGCTTCAATGTGGGTTAGGAGTTAGGGCATAGTGGTTAGGAAGTAGGAGTTAGTGATTAGGGTTATGAATTAGGAGTTAGGAGTTAAGGTCTTACGAGTTAGTTACTGTAGGTTTAAACTAAGAAACATATGTTTACCTTTTCAGATTATCTTTTCTTTCACTTGAACGCAGCATTTTAGTCAAGGAATATAGCATTGAGGCTAAGCTACATAAACAGGAAGTGAGGATCGATGCCTGTCGGTTTGCGCTGTTGACCGGAAATCAGACTGCGGGATCAATATCGCGAGGAACTGCGCGTGCGTGCTTCAAACCGTAATCGTGAACACAACCCGGTTCTTACCGGTCCGTCCGTGGATCAAGTGGCTTCACAGCATCGGTACCGGGACGTTAAGCGGGGAGTTAAACCGGTTCGTTTCGCGGAGGTTTGAAGTTTGTCCTAACGCGGCAGCCGGAGCGACGCGTCATGATGACGCGTCATGACGACGCTCGATTTTTACCGCGAAAACCAGCTGTTTGTTTCTCTGGTTTAGCGAAGTTTAATTCTTCTGCGGGTCTAACGGAACCGGGACTAACGGAGTTAGGTCTAACGGAACCGGGACTAACGGAGCCGGCTCTTACGGAACCGGGTCTTTCGGAACCGAGATGTTCTGCGAGAAAGCGGTGGAGTTAATCCGGGAGCTGCACCGGATGACTGACGGACAGCTTCCCGCTTTTAACGTGAGTGACCCGTCCGGTACGACTGTAATGTATATTTATATATCAGTGTGTGTGTGTGTGTGTGTGTGTGTTGTCAGGAGGACGGACTGCGGCAGGTTCTGCAGGAGATGGAGGCGCTTTACGAGCAGAACCAGGCGGACGTGTGAGTGTTTACGACACTTCACGTTGCTTTACGTTTGAATTAAAGACGCTATGAAATCAAAGTAATGGTGAAATGAATCGATTTGTCTTTGTTCATTAAACAAAGACAAATCAATAAAGTGGACCACAGGTTTAACTTTTATAGCTTTATTTTATTTTGTTGAGCCATAAATAATAATAATAATAAATACGTTTTCTGTAAAATCAAAACATCTGTAATGATTGATAGGTGATCAATACATCTGTAATGACTGATAGGTGATCAATACATCTGTAATGACTGATAGGTGATCAATACATCTGGTAATGACTGATAGGTGATCAATACATCTGTAATGACTGATAGGTGATCAATACATCTGTAATGACTGATGGGTGATCAATACATCTGTAATGACTGATAGGTGATCAATACATCTGTAATGACTGATAGGTGATCAATACATCTGTAATGACTGATGGGTGATCAATACATCTGTAATGACTGATAGATGATCAATACATCTGTAATGACTGATGGGTGATCAATACATCTGTAATGACTGATAGGTGATCAATACATCTGTAATGACTGATGGGTGATCAATACATCTGTAATGACTGATAGGTGATCAATACATCTGTAATGACTGATGGGTGATCAATACATCTGTAATGACTGATAGGTGATCAATACATCTGTAATGACTGATAGGTGATCAATACATCTGTAATGACTGATGGGTGATCAATACATCTGTAATGACTGATAGGTGATCAATACATCTGTAATGACTGATAGATGATCAATACATCTGTAATGACTGATGGGTGATCAATACATCTGTAATGACTGATAGGTGATCAATACATCTGTAATGACTGATAGGTGATCAATACATCTGTAATGACTGATAGGTGATCAATACATCTGTAATGACTGATGGGTGATCAATACATCTGTAATGACTGATAGGTGATCAATACATCTGTAATGACTGATAGGTGATCAATACATCTGTAATGACTGATGGGTGATCAATACATCTGTAATGACTGATAGGTGATCAATACATCTGTAATGACTGATAGGTGATCAATACATCTGTAATGACTGATGGGTGATCAATACATCTCTTATTGATCTGTTTCAGTAACGAGGCGAAGGCTGAAGGTCGATCTGACCTCATTCCCTCCATCAAACTACGTCACTGCTGCTTGTTGAGGAACCAACGCTGCCTCACCGCCTACCTGTAACACACACACCTGTCTCTCACACACACCTGTCTCACACACACACCTGTCTCACACACACACCTGTCTCACACACACACCTGTCTCACACACACACCTGTCTCACACACACCTGTCTCACACACACCTGTCTCACACACACCTGTCTCACACACACCTGTCTCACACACACCTGTCTCTCACACACACCTGTCTCACACACACCTGTCTCACACACACCTGTCTCACACACCTGTCTCACACACACCTGTCTCACACACACCTGTCTCACACACACCTGTCTCACACACACCTGTCTCACACACTCACACACCTGTCTCACACACACCTGTCTCACACACACCTGTCTCACACACACACCTGTCTCACACACACACCTGTCTCACACACACCTGTCTCACACACACACCTGTCTCACACACACCTGTCTCACACACACACACCTGTCTCACACACACCTGTCTCACACACACCTGTCTCACACACACCTGTCTCACACACACCTGTCTCACACACACCTGTCTCACACACACCTGTCTCACACACACCTGTCTCACACACACCTGTCTCACACACCTGTCACACACACCTGTCTCACACACACCTGTCTCACACACCTGTCTCACACACACCTGTCTCACACACCTGTCTCACACACCTGTCTCACACACACTGTCTCACACACACCTGTCTCACACACACCTGTCTCACACACCTGTCTCACACACACCTGTCTCACACACACCTGTCTCACACACCTGTCTCACACACACCTGTCTCACACACACCTGTCTCACACACACCTGTCTCACACACACCTGTCTCACACACACCTGTCTCACACACACCTGTCTCACACACACCACACACCTGTCTCTCACACACTTGTCACACACACACCTGTCTCACACACACCTGTCTCATACACACTGTCTCACACACCTGTCTCACACACACCTGTCTCATACACACTGTCTCACACACCTGTTTCACACACACCTGTCACACACACCTGTCTCACACACACCTGTCTCACACACCTGTCTCACACACTGTCTCACACACACCTGTCTCACACACACCTGTCTCACACACACCTGTCTCACACACCTGTCTCACACACCTGTCTCACACACCTGTCTCACACACACCTGTCTCACACACCTGTCTCACACACACCTGTCTCACACACACCTGTCTCACACACCTGTCACACACACCTGTCTCACACACCTGTCTCACACACACCTGTCTCACACACCTGTCTCACACACACCTGTCTCACACACACCTGTCTCACACACACCTGTCTCACACACACTGTCTCACACACACCTGTCTCACACACACCTGTCTCACACACACCTGTCTCACACACACCTGTCTCACACACACACCTGTCTCACACACCTGTCTCACACACACCTGTCTCACACACACCTGTCTCACACACACCTGTCTCACACACACCTGTCTCACACACACCTGTCACACACACCTGTCTCTCACACACCTGTCTCACACACCTGTCTCACACACCTGTCTCACACACACCTGTCTCTCACACACCTGTCTCTCACACACCTGTCTCTCACACACCTGTCTCTCACACACCTGTCTCACACACACTGTCTCACACACACCTGTCTCACACACACCTGTCTCCCCTCAGGTACGACCGGCTGCTGAGGATGCGCGCTCTGCGCTGGGAGTACGGCAGCGTTCTACCGGCTAACGTTCGGTTCCACATGTGTGCGGAGGAGGCGAGTGACATCACTTCCTGTTATGGACTCTGATGCATTGGTGACATCACTTCCTGTTATGGACCCTGATGCATTGGTGACATCACTTCCTGTTATGGACCCTGATGCATTGGTGACATCACTTCCTGTTATAGACCCTGATGCATTGGTGACATCACTTCCTGTTATGGACCCTGATGCATTGGTGACATCACTTCCTGTTATGGGTCCTGATGCATTGGTGACATCACTTCCTGTTATGGACCCTGATGCATTGGTCACATCACTTCCTGTTATGGGTCCTGATGCATTGGTGACATCACTTCCTGTTATGGACCCTGATGCATTGGTGACATCACTTCCTGTTATGGGTCCTGATGCATTGGTGACATCACTTCCTGTTATGGGTCCTGATGCATTGGTGACATCACTTCCTGTTATGGGTCCTGATGCATTGGTGACATCACTTCCTGTTATGGACTCTGATGCATTGGTGACATCACTTCCTGTTATAGACCCTGATGCATTGGTGACATCACTTCCTGTAGAGGCGGTCGGTAGAATTAACGCGCATTATTCGTAATGTCACTTTCAATGATTTTATTGTAGCACAGAAAATAAAGTAAAACTCTTTAACAGAAAATAAACCGTCTTAACTCTAAATGCAGCTCGTCCGGTGCGTTGCGTGCGTTGCGTGCGTTGCAGTGCGTTGCAGTTAAAAACAATTTCCCTTCCGCTCTCTCAAACAAAACACACCTGCCGGCACTCAGGTGCCGGCCATTTATAATGTCACGCCCACTGACATTGCGTCATCAAAACGTGACCAAAACAAACAGACAGGTAAACACAAATCATATTATGGCTTCTACACTCCGGCCCCTAATTGACCGGTATGGGGCAATTAATACATTTATACATAGGAAGCCTATTCTTAAGAGTCCTTATTGACAATATTCAAGATTGTCACGTATCCATAGAATTTCAAAAAAGTCACACAAAAAAGTAATCCATTTAGTTCCAATAGTCCATCTTGGGAAACAAGTTCATAGAATTTCAGCAAAAGTTCAAAGAAAAGTTATTGGGGGGGGCGGGAGAAGAAAGAAGAGAGAAAAGAGAAAAGGTTTAACTAAAGTCCTTTCAGGGGTCAGAATAAGAAGAGGGCAAAGGGACCCGTCTCATCAGCTCATGTCTTGGAGGAGGCACAGCTTGGTGATGGGCCTCTCCAAGGTGCCATGTTGTGTCCTAATCTTGACCCGACGTACATGTCCTCTTTTGTCCGGAAAGATTTCTGTGATTCTGCCCATGGGCCAGGAATTGCGTGGTGAGCTTTCATCGATGATCAGCACTATGTCTCCATGCTTTAGATTACTTTGAATCTGATTCCATTTCTGTCTCTCTTGGAGCAATGGAAGGTACTCTCGTGTCCAGCGTTTCCAGAAGAGATCAGCTATGTATTGGGTCTGTTTCCACCTTCTTCTGGAATAGATATCACTTTTGTCAAAGAGTCCGGGTGGAAGAGTCGGCATTCGCTTCATTTGAAGTAAGTGGTTAGGTGTCAGAGGTTCTGGATCTTTGATATCCTGAGATAAGACTGTGATGGGTCGGTCATTCATGATATGATTGCCTCCACTTCGCATAGAGCTGTTTGGAGACTCTCGTCATCCATGGTCTGTTCCTTTGTGATGGAGTAGAGGATTTTTTTGATTATCCGGATGAGCCGCTCCCATACGCCTCCATGATGAGGACCGTAGGGTGGATTGAATGTCCACTTGATACCTTCAGCGTGTATCGAATGCTGGATCTTGCTGAGGTTAAGGTGGGTAAGTGCTTCTCGAAGCTCTCGTTCTGTCCCAACGAAATTTGTACCGTTGTCAGAAACAATCTCCTTCACTTGGCCTCGTCTGCAGATGAATCGTCGGAGTGCAGAAATGCATGAGTCTGTATCCATTGAGTAGGCCATCTCCAGGTGTACGGCTCTGCATGCAAGGCACGTAAACAAGGCTCCATACCTTATCACTTTGCTGCGGCCACGCTTGACTTCTATGGGGCCAAAGTAGTCCAGTCCAGTATGGGTAAAGGGTGGCAAGTCAGGTGTTATCCAAGTAGAGGTAGGTCGGACATTTTTTGTGTCATTGTTGTGCCATGCCATCTTCTGCAGAGTACACAATCCCGTGTTATCCTTCTCGCGGCAGAATTTGCTCTAAGGATCCAGTATTTTGTTCTGAGTTTTGCGATCATTTGATTTCTTCCGCAATGACCCATCGAGGCGTGGGTGTGGTGTAGGAGTATCTTGGACAGGTGGTTGTCCTTGGGCAGAATGGCAGGATGTTTGATTTCTTCTGGCATTGCCAACTTACTTAGTCTGCCTCCAACTCTCAGGATCCCGTGTTGGAGGATGGGATCTAGTCTATAGATCCTACTGTTTCTTTTTATGGGTAAGCCCTTTTGGAGAGAGGTCACCTCATCTTGGAATGATTGTTGTTGGACATAGGACACTAGGGCTTGCTCGGCCTTGCCTAAATCCTCCACAGACAGTTGTGACCCAGTCGGTCCTGCGTCACTCATTTTCTTTAAGTTCAATTGTCTCAGAGTTTCTTTGAATTTTAAGAGCCAGGCTGATGATAGAATCAATTTGTGCCATGACGAGAAGTGCTCAATAAAACGAGTCAGTGGACTTTGATTCTGCAGTGCACTTGTGAAAACCAGAGCCACCTTTTTGACCTCCGGGTCACCGTCGGACAGTGTGGGTGGTACTTGGAGCACTGGCCAGTCTGTTTCCGGTTGCATCAGGAAACTTGGACCCCTCAGCCAGTGTCCCTCTTGGATGAACTTCTCGGCTTTCATGCCTCTTGATGCACTGTCCGCAGGGTTGAGTCCTGTCTTTATGTGGCGCCATTGGGATTTGTCTGTCAGATCCCGAATAGTGGTCACTCTGTTAGCCACGTAGGTTTGAAACCTTCTGGCGTCATTTTGGATGTATTTTAAGACGGCAGTGCTGTCGGTCCAAAAAACTGAGTCTCCGAGGGTTGACTCGAGCTCTCTCTTCAGCATCCTGTCTATCCTAGCAGCGAGGACTGCACTGGCAAGCTCCAGCCTTGGGATTGTCACCACCTTCAAAGGTGCAACCCTTGCCTTCCCGATCACAAACACCATGTGAGCTAGTCCTTTGTCACTGGTTAGTTTCAAATAGCTCACTGTCCCGTAACCTTGCTCACTTGCATCGCAGAAGTGGTGCATCTGTGCTCTAGTAACTTCGAAATCTGGTGGCCTAAGGCATCTCTTGATTCTTAGGCTGAAAATCAGGTTCAGGTCTTTCAGCCACTCTTTCCATCTCTCTGTGTAAGCAGTTGGTATCGATTCATCCCATCCACAGTTTAGCTTGCACAGGTCCTGCAGTATTCCTTTCCAGTGGCGGCTCGTCCATAGGGGGCGCTAGTGCGCCGCCCCTCTTAAAATTTGGAGATGAAAAAAAAAGAAGAAGAAGAAAAAAAAAATCATGTCAAAAAACATTATATGCCAAATCATTTAAATAGTAAATATACCGTGTTGACACGCTAAATGTGTGTGGGAGACCGTAAGCCCCTGTCAACAACCACTTAAGTTAATGTGAAAAAATATAATATATCGCCATTATCACGGAGAGAAGCCCCTCCCCTTTTTCGAGGCGCTGTTCTAACGTGTGTGTACGGCAGAGAGAAAACATTTCAGTCGTTTTGGCAATGACCGGCTTCACATTGGCGGATGAAACCGGGAATCTTGGTGCGCACAAATGTGCGCGCCGCGATTGGATTATTGGGCAGATCAGAGACCGTATGTTCCTCAGCCCATAGAGCAGTGTTGCCAGGTCCGCGGTTTTCCTGCGGAATCGGGCCACTTTTGAAGTGTTGCGCGGGTTGAATTTGTTGTCCTTGGTTCGGGTTGACCTATTTTGCATGCAAATTACATGAATATCTTTAATTAAAAATCCATATTTTAAATGAAATAATTTATTCATACCCAAATCCTACCAAACTGACTCCAGATCAGCACGTACACACATTATATTTATGATTATATACTGTATCTAATTACACAAGGCCATTTTAGGACCTAGGTGAAATAACTTGAGGGAAAACTGCTTTTAATGCTGGCAAACTAAACATATGTTGTTACTTTGTAGATATTACAATACATTTGGCAATGATAGCAATGCTGTTGGACTTTAAAAGCAGTGTATATGGTTTGGCACGGGCATATTTTTTGTTTGTTTGCCAACTTGAAAGAGAGGCGGGCTATATTTCTTTACAAGTAGTGGGGCCAATGTACAATGTGATGCATCTCTTTCTGAATCCAATGTTTCGTTTGTTTCGTTGTTGTGGACAGTGTTGAGCACTGTGTTCTTGAAATAAAGCTTTGTTACAATATTCTACTCAAAACCTCTTTTCTTCTCATTGTGGAGTGCTATTTAAACCGCGCCGCCCAACTGCGCCCCCCCAAAAAAAAAATTCACCAGCCGCCACTGTTCCTTTCCCTGTCAGCATGTCTGGTGCTATGAACCCAAGAGGATCGTATACCGAGTTCAACACGGACAAAATGCTTCTGCGGGTGACTGATGGTTGTTTCGGGGTGATAGAGAAGAAGAATGTGTCGGACTCAATGTCCCATCGCATGCCAAGAGCCCTTTCTATGGGCAGTTTGTCTTTGTCGAGGTCTAGATCTTTGACCTCTTTTGCTCTCTCTTCCGCTGGAACAGAGGCAAGGACTGCTCGACTGTTACTGGTCCATTTGGTGAGTTTAAATCCACCTGTGGTGCAGACTGATCTGAGCTCCTTCACCAGACAGATTGCTTGGCTCTCGCTTGGGATGGATTTGAGGCAGTCGTCTACATAGAAGTTGTGACGAATGGTGTTGACGACTTCAGGACTACACTTTCCTTCATTATCATCAGCTGTCCGTTTCAGTGCTTTGGCACAGCTCGGTGATGAGACCGCTCCAAAGAGATGCACCGTCATCCGGTACTCTGCTAGCGGTTGGTTGGTGTCACCATCTGGCCACCACAGGAATCTGAGGAAGTCCACATCATCTCGAGGTATTCTTACTTGATGGAACATTCCTTCTATGTCTCCCATCACTGCTACTGGTTCCTGTCGGAATCGGAGGAGTACACCCAGCAAGGTGTTCGTAAGGTCAGGACCCTGCAGCAGCTCACTATTTAGGGAGGTTCCTTGGAATGAAGAGGTACAATCGAACACCACCCGGATTGTCTTCTTTCTTTTGTGGTAGACACCATGGTGGGGAATGTACCACAGTCTTCCGTCTTTCCGGGGGAGTTGTTCCTCGGGCACTCTTTCTGCATGCCCTCTCCTCAAGACATCACTCATGAAGCTGTTATAGTCTTTCCGAAAGGCTTCATCTTTCTGGAATCTGCGGGCAAGGCCTAATACTCTTTGTTCCGCCACCTTCCTGTTGTTTGGCAGGCTGATGTTATCCTGACGGAACGGAAGTCGTAGTTCATAGTGGCCTTCTTTCCTTTTGACTGAACTGTTCATCACATGCAGGAATTTCTTGTCTTCAAATGAGTGTTCTTGTTTTTCATTGTAGGCCAGCTCTGAGAAGTCCTGGTTGTATTGTTGTATAAGGAGCTCTTCCAGCTTGGCCACTGATATTCTATTGGATGTTATCTGTGGTCGACCATGCTCATCCATAGGTGCAGTACTGCAGAGAGGTCCGTTTATAGTCCAGCCTAGGCTTGTCAGGACTGCGTAGGGCCCCTCACCTTGGCTACTGATCACTCTCATTGGCTCCAGGGCCTTTGGTACATTTGCACCAATCAATAGGCCTACTTCTGCCCTGATGGGCCTCAAGTGGACCTCCTTTAGGTAAGACCATCCTTTTATGTCCGTTTCCGTAGGAATGTTCTCTTGACTGACAGGAATGGCCTTTTGTGTGAAGACTTCTGGAAGCCCTATGAAGCTGTTGCCATCCAGGCTGCAGACTTCCAGTCCTCTTATCACATGGGTCTTCACAGGCTTTTCATGACCCATTGTTCGGAGTAAGATCTCTGTTTTCTTTCCTCTGACAGACAACTGCTCCATCAGTTTTTCGGTGACAAAGGTGGCCGTGCTTCCAGGGTCTAGAAATGCATATGTTTCTATCAGACAGCTGCCTTTATGGCTCTTTATCTTTACAGGTACCACTGCTAGCTTGTAGTCTGTGGTTCTGTCCCCTGTGTGTGCTGCTGATGACACCATAGTAACTTGTGCTGCCGATGAAACTTTAGCCATGTAGTTGCTCCTGGTTTCTGAAACCTGCTTAGCTGCTGGCTTGGTGTTTCCTGGAGTAAAGTTCTCTATATGCAAGACAGTGGGGTGTTTCTTCTCACAGGAACGACACGTGAGACGTTTCTTGCATTCTTTACTCGTATGACCTTTGATCAAGCAGGCAAAGCAGAGTCCATTTTTCTTTAGCAGCTCGACTTTCTCCTCATGGGGAATCTTTGTTATTCTTTCACATGTTTCCATCACATGATCTCCTCTACAGAAAGCACAAGGCTTGACGAAGGCGTCCATGGCTGTCCGGATGCCCTCTGGCCTGTCTGCCCTCTCCTGTGCCTTAGTGTTCTGGTAGGTTTCTGTCTTGGGTACAACAGTCGGAGCAAAGCTTTTCTTGCTGCTAGGTCTCGTATACTGGACGTCTCGTTTGGATATTCTCCCACTCGAGCTTCCGGCTGGGTCCTGTAGATCCCCGAAGACGGGATCTTGAATGATTCTGTCCTGCCTTTCCATAAACAGAACCAGATCATGGAACGTAGGTCTCTGCTGTGTTCTTTCAGTGATGTCACATACAGCAGATCGCCATTTCTCTCGAAGCTTAAATGGAAGTTTGAAAACAAGTCTTTTCATGTTGGATGGTGAGTCCAGCTCTGACATGTATGGTAGGTCCTGAACTGCATTACCACAGCCTCTCAGATAGAGGGCGTAGCTATGAAGTGCTTTTCCATCATCTGTGCGTATTTGGTTCCAGTTCAAGGCCTTTTCGACATATGCAGATATGATTTTGAATTCATCGCCAAAGTGATATTTAAGTAGGCGCTTTGCTTCCTGGTAACCAGTGGTGGCGTTCATGTGAAAGCAGCTTTGGACGAGTTCCTTTGGCTGTCCAGCCGTATACTGCTCCAGGAAGTACAGTCGATCCTCGTTGCTCTTGGTCTTGTCCTCGATGTTGTGCTCAAAAGCTTTCATGAATGGCCTGAAAGTTAGAGGATCGCCGTCAAACACCAACACTTCCCTTCTTGGCAGTTTAGATTCTTTCTGCTGTATCACGAGCAGGTCCGTCAAGTCCGTCTGTCTCTGTATGATGTTGGTGAGATCGATGCTCTGAGCTATTTCACGTCTGGGAGTGGATTCTCCTCGTCTGGGTGGTCCATCAGAAACCACAGCTCTACGTGTGGGAGGGTTTGTCGGAGCCCTCGCTGGTTGCTCAGTTATTGGTCGGTGCTCAGTGTCCATCATTCTTTGTAAGGGGGTTTTAGGTATGGTTCCTATCCGTGCAAACTCCAGTCGTGTTAGACTTTCTTCCACTTTGGCAGATGCATATCTCCGGTCTTCAGTTTCTTTTCCAGATTCTGAGGCTCCACTTTCAAATTCCTCTAGGGCCTTTAGCCTTGCATCAGCTGCTGCAAGATCTGCTTCCAGGTCCAGGGATTCCATTCTTAAACTCAGCTGATGCTTCTCCGTTTCCAGTTCATGTTTCTTTTTCAGAGCTTCAGCTCTTGGCCTGCAGAGCAGCTTTGTCTGCAGCTACCTTCATTCGTGCTGAACGCACTGAAGAAGATCTGGAACCTTTGGAAACTTTAGAACCTTTCGAGCTCCTTGAGCTGGTCTGTGAGACTCTGTCCCCAGCATCAACAAGACTTTGTGGGTCAGGCTGAAGTTTCAACCATTGATCCACCTCAGACATAAACGCTTCATAATCCGCCATTTTGGGGTCTAACCAGTCCAAGTTTTCATTTGTTCTCACATCCTCACTCAGCAATAACTGAACAGAATGATGAGACTCTTTAAATTCATCCAGCAGTTTTACAAATTCATTTGCAGCTTTATTCACATTATCAACATCAGCACACTCTCTCATCATTGTTTTTATTACCTTCGCATTGAAAATGCCGGAAGGTTATGTTTTGATCGCCGTGTATTTATTTATTTATTTGTATGCGTGTTATTCGCAAAACTCAAAAAGTATTGAACCGAATCGCATGAAATTTGGTGGGATGATTGTTTATTATCCGGGGACCAGTTGATTAGATTTTGGGATCGATCGGGTCAAAGGTCAAAGGTCATGAACAGGTCAAAATCTTTCGCAGAACTCAAAAAGTATTGAACCGAATCGCATGAAATTTGGTGGGATGATTGTTTATTATCCGGGGACCAGTTGATTAGATTTTGGGATCGATCGGGTCAAAGGTCAAAGGTCATGAACAGGTCAAAATCTTTCGCAGAACTCAAAAGTATTGAACCGAATCGCATGAAATTTGGTGGGATGATTGTTTATTATCCGGGGACCAGTTGATTAGATTTTGGGATCGATCGGGTCAAATGTCATGAACAGGTCAAAATCTTTCGCAGAACTGAAAAAGTATTGAACCGAATCGCATGAAATTTGGTGGGATGATTGTTTATTATCCGGGGACCAATTGACTAGATTTTGGGATCGATCGGGTCAAAGGTCAAAGGTCATGAACAGGTCAAAATGTTCTTGAATCGCATGAAATTTGGTGGGATGATTGGTTATTATCCGGGGACCATTTGATTAGATTTTGGGATCAATCGGGTCAAAGGTCAAGGTCAAGGTCATGGAAAGGTCAAACTCTTTTTTTTACCATAGCACGATACATTTTTGTCCAATTGGCATGCAACTAATGCCAAAATGTTCATAATTCAATGCCCAATCTTGTGATATGCGAAGGTATGCGCTCTACCGAGTGCCCATTCTAGTTTCATTCATGTTCCGTGTGCAGTGAGAGAGTTTCCCTCTCCGTGTCGCGCTGAGTGATTTAAATGCTTTCTTTTGTTGCGCCGCGTCCGTCTCAATATGATCGGCTCCAGTGAGTCCCGATGCAGATCCTTCCGCCATTATTTCACTTTTCGTTCACAGCCTTTAATTTTCGTTTGTGCAGGTTTTTTCCAAGTAAGTCCGACTGCTTTTGTTGGAATATTCGTTAGTATTTTGTGGCTTCTTTATTTATTTATACTCGTTCGTGCGCATGTCCCCGCTTTGTTTCCGTGCAGCGATATTGATCCGCGGTGTCCTGCGACCTATAGTTTGGTTGATTCCGTAATTTATAGACAATTTATGGATTCATTTGTCTGCTCATCAAACACTTCCTTCATTTCCTTTGTCCGTTTTAATGTTTGATCGTAACCAGGTTCAGAAGACGGCGCGTCCGCTCGTTACTCACGGTACCGGTGAGATCAGATTCTGGCTGCAGTCCAAATTAATCCGAAGCGACAGCGACTCCGGGCTTCACTCAGATCCACGTTGCTGGCGTTCTTTGTGGCGTTCAGATGGGTGTTTTTAACTTAATGTAGAGGCGGTCGGTAGAATTAACGCGCTGATTATTCGTAATGTCACTTTCAATGATGTTTATTGTAGCACAGAAAATAAAGTAAAACTCTTTAACAGAAAATAAACCGTCTTAACTCTAAATGCAGCTCGTGCGTTGCGGGCGTTGCGTGCGTTGCGTGCGTTGCGGTTAAAAACAATTTCCCTTCCGCTCTCTCAAACCAAACACACCTGCCGGCACTCAGGTGCCATTTATAATGTCACGCCCACTGACATTGCGTCATCAAAACGTGACCAAAACAAACAGACAGGTAAACACAAATCATATTATGGCTTCTACACTTCCTGTTATGGACCCTGATGCATTGGTGACATCACTTCCTGTTATATACCCTGATGCATTGGTGACATCACTTCCTGTTATGGACCCTGATGCATTGTGACATCACTTCCTGTTATAGACCCTGATGCATTGGTGACATCACTTCCTGTTATATACCCTGATGCATTGGTGACATCACTTCCTGTTATGGACCCTGATGCATTGTGACATCACTTCCTGTTATAGACCCTGATGCATTGGTGACATCACTTCCTGTTATATACCCTGATGCATTGGTGACATCACTTCCTGTTATGGACCCTGATGCATTGTGACATCACTTCCTGTTATAGACCCTGATGCATTGGTGACATCACTTCCTGTTATGGACCCTGATGCATTGGTGACATCACTTCCTGTTATAGACCCTGATGCATTGGTGACATCACTTCCTGTTATGGACTCTGATGCATTGGTGACATCACTTCCTGTTATGGACCCTGATGCATTGGTGACATCACTTCCTGTTATATACACTGATGCATTGGTGACATCACTTCCTGTTATGGACCCTGATGCATTGGTGACATCACTTCCTGTTATGGACTCTGATGCATTGGTGACATCACTTCCTGTTATGGACTCTGATGCATTGTGACATCACTTCCTGTTATAGACCCTGATGCATTGGTGACATCACTTCCTGTTATGGACCCTGATGCATTGGTGACATCACTTCCTGTTATATACCCTGATGCATTGGTGACATCACTTCCTGTTATGGACTCTGATGCATTGGTGACATCACTTCCTGTTATATACCCTGATGCATTGGTGACATCACTTCCTGTTATAGACCCTGATGCATTGGTGACATCACTTCCTGTTATGGACTCTGATGCATTGGTGACATCACTTCCTGTTATGGACCCTGATGCATTGTGACATCACTTCCTGTTATGGACTCTGATGCATTGGTGACATCACTTCCTGTTATGGACAATGATGCATTGGTGACATCACTTCCTGTTATAGACCCTGATGCATTGGTGACATCACTTCCTGTTATATACCCTGATGCATTGTGACATCACTTCCTGTTATAGACCCTGATGCATTGGTGACATCACTTCCTGTTATGGACTCTGATGCATTGGTGACATCACTTCCTGTTATGGACTGATGCATTGGTGACATCACTTCCTGTTATATACCCTGATGCATTGGTGACATCACTTCCTGTTATATACCCTGATGCATTGGTGACATCACTTCCTGTTATGGACTCTGATGCATTGGTGACATCACTTCCTGTTATAGACCCTGATGCATTGTGACATCACTTCCTGTTATGGACCCTGATGCATTGGTGACATCACTTCCTGTTATATACCCTGATGCATTGGTGACATCACTTCCTGTTATGGACTCTGATGCATTGGTGACATCACTTCCTGTTATGGACCCTGATGCATTGGTGACATCACTTCCTGTTATATACCCTGATGCATTGGTGACATCACTTCCTGTTATGGACTGATGCATTGGTGACATCACTTCCTGTTATGGACTCTGATGCATTGGTGACATCACTTCCTGTTATGGAATCTGATGCATTGGTGACATCACTTCCTGTTATGGACAATGATGCATTGGTGACATCACTTCCTGTTATAGACCCTGATGCATTGGTGACATCACTTCCTGTTATAGACCCTGATGCATTGTGACATCACTTCCTGTTATAGACCCTGATGCATTGGTGACATCACTTCCTGTTATGGACTCTGATGCATTGGTGACATCACTTCCTGTTGCGGGTCCAGGTGCATTGTGACATCACTTCCTGTTGCGGGTCCAGGTGCATTGTGACATCACTTCCTGTTGCGGGTCCAGGTGCATTGTGACATCACTTCCTGTTGTGGGTCCAGGTGCAGTGGTTCAGCCAGTACAAGAAGTCTCTGGCCTCCTTCATGCGGTCTCTGGGGGGCGATGGTCTGGACCTCACGCAGGACATGAAGCCCCCAAAGAGCCTCTACATCCAGGTGGGCTGGTGCATGCTGGGAAATGGAGTTCATGCTCTCATTTACTCATTTATTGGAGTTGCATATTAATAATTTAGTTTAAAAAAATGTTTTAGTGTATAAATATTTATCTTTCTGTGAACATTGACAAGTGTACTAGTATTGACATAGTACTGTGTAGTATTGACATAGTACTGTGTAGTATTGACATAATACTGTGTAGTATTGACATAGTACTGTGTACTAGGTGAGGTGTTTAAAGGACCACGGAGAACTGGAGATCGACGATGGAACTGTGATCCTGCTGAAGAAGAACAGTCAGGTTATTATATATACAAGTATCATATATAAATTAGGGCTGTGAAACGATTACAAATTTTAATCGGGTTAATCACAGGTTTTTGTGGATTAATCATGATTAATCACATATTACCGATATTCTCGGTATATTTTGTGAGAACATAGAGATTTATGACAAAAGACGGATATATACATTTATACATTCTTCTATACAATGGTGCTGCAACTCAGCAGTTATTTAGCAGTTTTCTTCCATATGGAACATTAATACATCTTCATCCTAAACAGAATGTTTAACCCTCCTGTTGCCTTCGGGTCAATTTGACCCCATTCAATGTTTAATGTCGGTGTTCTTTGGGGTCAATTTGACCCCAGGCTGTTTTTCACTGTGTCAAACATATAAGAAATATCAACTTTTTTATTTATTTAAAGGGCTATTTAGGTAGTCAACAAACAAACATAAAGTACCTCACACTTAAACTTGGGAAGCAATATTAATTCTAATAATTTTCTGGAGGTTTTAATTGCTGGGGTCAAATTGACCCCGAGGGTAAAATATGTTAGTAAATGTAAAGGTAACAGGAGGTTAAACAGAACATGTTTCTCTTGTTTGTCAACCATGAACTCCACCATGATACAATCTAAAGGCCTCTAGTCTTCCTCTAGCAGCTGCTGAGGCAAACTGACTGTGTGGGTTTTCTTCATGAACTGGGCCGTGATGAAAGGGACGGCGGGGACACCGCTGCAAAGCTGAAACCTCACCGGCCCGGACAGGTGGACAGATTGACAAGTGACTTTGTTTTTGCTCGGTCCCGATGCGCGCGCACGGAGCTCTGTGGCGCGCGGGACGGAGATCGATAAGTGTTAACGCAACGCGAAGAGACAGAAATGACATGCTGCTGTGGAGATACGATCAACAACAGACGTTTAGTTTAATAAAAGAACAAAGACGTGCTCTAGAGAACATGTCAGGGGGCGGGCCAATCTCTTTAATGTCATGCGATCTACCGACACTACGCCGCGATCGACTGGCAGGTCGCGATCGACGTGTTGAGACCCTGATCTACAGGAAGTAAAAGTCGTAACAAGGTTTCCGGAGGTGAACCTGCGGAAGGATCATTACGATGAACAGACCGTCTGCATGAGAGCGGACAGAGTTCAGATTGAAGTGGTGGATTGGAAGCTCATTTTGCAAGTGACTTTTTTCGTCCCGACGACCAACAACAGACGGATTGGAAGCTCATTCTGCGCATGCGTTAAATGCGTTAAAAAAAAATAACTAGTTAAACCTGTAATTGAATTAACTGAGTTAACGCGTTATTTTTCACAGCACTAATATAAATATATATATACTTGTTCTAGTGCTCAGAGTACTCTAAGCACTAGAACAAGTATTTGGCTGTTTCTTTATTTCTAAATATTTAAACTCATCTGAATTCTTTAAATTCTCAAACACAAACCTTCTGAAGCTCAAAAATATAAAAATATTCCGAGAAGGCAGTAAAAGTATTTATCGTGTGAGGTTAGGCTCCTCCCACAATGACCACGAGACACGGGGAGAACAGAGGAGATGATACTTCCTGTTCTCTTTGATCTGGAGACGCATAAACACGCCCATGACCTTGATGGAAGGTCACTGCTCTCTGGCTGCATCTATAACTATTTAAACTAATCAAAATGACGAGACTATTGGATAAAACATAATTGTATAATATGTAATAATTAGTGCTGTGAAAAATAACGCGTGAACTCAGTTAATTAAATTACAGGTTTAACTAGTTTTTTTTTAACGCATGCGTCTGTTGTTGGTCGTCTCTCCAGCAGCGTGTCATTCTGTCTCTACGTGTCACGTTAACACGACTCCGTAACCTGCCGTCTGTCCGCAGCACTTCCTGCCGCGGTGGAAATGCGAGCAGCTGATTCGTCAGGGCGTCCTGGAGCACGTGGTGTCCTGACGGAGCGTTCCCATTGGTCCATCCGACGGCCAGATGTCCCTGAACGCAACAGTTTCAAAATAAAACCGATGTTTTTCTAAACGTGTGGCCTGTCTGTTACCGGAAGTGCTCATGACGTCATGAGACGGTTGGAAGGTGCAGCTCACTTTAAATACGTTTTATTTATAAATTATTATCTTTGTTTTAATAACTTTAAAGGAACTCAAGCTGCCAAACAAATGTAGTTCACTGTGTACTTCTACTGCTGAGAATCAAATACAAGTACTCTTAAATGTACTTCAATAGATCAATACAATCTACAGCGGTTTACCAATAAAACGTTTATTAAACAAAGTGTACATCAATATCTGCTGAGGACAGGAGGTCTCACTGGAGGAGAAACCTGTAACTTTAACACCACGTGACCACAGAGTGGAGGTCTCACTCTGAAGGGAAATTACAAACCATCCAGAAAAGTGACCGCAGACACAACTCACTGATAAAAATAACAACATATAGTTGTGCGTGTGCGGTCGGACTGGTTCTCCGAAGCAGCTTCAGAAGAAGGTCCCAGTTGAACGAGACAGGTGAGGTCTCCGTGGCCCCGCCCACAAACACACCTGTCCTCCTGTGAGTCACCGTGAAGGTTCCATGATCGATACGTTGACACCAGGGACGTGCGGTCAGGGCAGGTGAGACCCTTGATGCGATTGGCCCGTGCGGGATGCCGTATCTCTGCATGTCGCCAATATAATGTTTGCAGATGTTTATTTACCCTGATGTTCCAGTCTGCTAAGCTCTTTAACCTTTACACTTTAATGTTGGTAAAACCTTTACACGTTAATGTTGGTAAAACCTTTACACTTTAATGTTGGTACGGGACATATTTAGTTTGCTGATGGTAATTAAAGGCGCAGGGTGAGGTGCTAGTCCTCTGCCGCCCTGCAGGGGGCGCTCCTGAGCCAACGGGTCCTTGTTGCTGCTTCTTCTACGCTGAGGCGCCAGGGAGTCCAGTCCGTTTGTTTTCGTGTTTTGCTGCCAGACGCCAACATGGAAGAGGATGAAGCATCCGAGCTGAACGTCTCAGCGTGATGAACAGGGAGAGAGGAGAGCGGAGAGGAGAGCGGAGCGGAGCGGAGAGCGGAGCGGAGAGAGCGGAGAGGAGCGCGGAGCGGAGAGGAGAGCGGAGCGGAGAGCGGAGAGGAGAGCTGCGCTGCGCACCTCCACGCATCTGTCATGTGCACCGTGTGCGTGTGAATGCTGATGAGACATGAATCACCCAGCAGCCAATAGAATCAGCCCCTTTGGTTGTGTGTGTGACTCAAGGAGTCAGCGCCTCCCCGCCATGACGTCACACGTCCTCAGGCTCAATCTGATCGGCGCTTTTATTCTGAAATATTTCCTCCCTCCAGTTTATTGATCGGCTGTAATAAATATAAAATATTGAAACATCTTTGATCCATTAAACTGTCAGAAGAATGTAAATAATTCATCAAAGGAAAACAATCAGAACCAAAGACAGGATGACCGATCGTGTTATTGATCGTGTTATGGACGATTGATCGTGTTATTGATTATTGATCGTGTTATTGATTATGTTACTGATTATTGATCGTGTTACGGACGATTGATCGTGTTATGGACGATTGATCGTGTTACTGATTATTGATCGTGTTATGGACGATTGATCGTGTTACTGATTATTGATCATGTTATTTATTATTGATCGCGTTATTGACGATTGATCGTGTTATGGATTATTGATCGTGTTATTGACGATTGATCGTGTTATTGATTATTGATCGTGTTATGGACGATTGATCGTGTTATGGACGATTGATCGTGTTACTAATTATTGATCGTGTTATTGATTATGTTACTGATTATTGATCATGTTATGGACGATTGATCATGTTATTGATCATGTTATTGATTATAGATCGTGTTATGGACGATTGATCGTGTTACTTATTATTGATCGTGTTATTGATTATTGATCGTGTTATGGACGATTGATCGTGTTACTGATTATTGATCGTGTTATTGATTATGTTACTGATTATTGATCGTGTTATGGACGATTGATCGTGTTATTGATTATTGATCGTGTTATGGATTATTGATCGTGTTATGGACGATTGATCGTGTTATTGATTATTGATCGTGTTATGGACGATTGATCGTGTTATGGACGATTGATCGTGTTATTGATGAGTGATCGTGTTATTGATTATTGATCGTGTTACTGATTAGTGATCGTGTTATGGACGATTGATCGTGTTACTGATTATTGATCGTGTTATGGACGATTGATCATGTTATTGATTGCGTTACTGATTATTGATCGCGTTGACGATTGATCGTGTTATGGATTATTGATCGTGTTATGGACGATTGATCGTGTTATTGATGAGTGATCGTGTTATTGATTATTGATCGTGTTATTGATTATTGATCGTGTTATGGACGATTGATTGTGTTACTGATTATTGATCGTGTTATGGACGATTGATCGTGTTACTGATTATTGATCGTGTTATGGACGATTGATCATGTTATTGATTGCGTTACTGATTATTGATCGCGTTGACGATTGATCGTGTTATGGATTATTGATCGTGTTATGGACGATTGATCGTGTTATTGATGAGTGATCGTGTTATTGATTATTGATCGTGTTATTGATTATTGATCGTGTTATGGACGATTGATTGTGTTACTGATTATTGATCGTGTTATGGACGATTGATCATGTTATTGATTGCGTTACTGATTATTGATCGCGTTATTGACGATTGATCGTGTTATGGATTATTGATCGTGTTATGGACGATTGATCGTGTTATTGATTATTGATCGTGTTATTGATTGTGTTATTGATGATCGATCGTGTTATTGATGGCGTGTTCCGGCCTCTACGTGGCGAGCGCCTCAGGCACCACCTCCCGCAGCAGGCGGTGCAGCGCTCCGACGCGCTCCTCCAGCCGGACGCTCTTCTTCTCTGCTTGTTTCTGCCGCTGCTCTGCGAGCTGCTGCGCCACCTGCAGGCCGGAGTTCTCCTGGTGCGCCTCCTTCAGGAGCCGGCCGGCCTTCACGCCCTGCTGCAGCTGAGGAGACATGAGCACACGCGTGACCAGAGACACGCGTGACCAGAGACACGGGAGACACGTGACCAGAGACGCGTGACCAGACACGAGCACACGCATGACCAGAGACACGGGAGTCGCGTGACCAGAGACGCGTGACCAGACTCACCTGGTCTTTGAGCTGCTGGACTTTCTCCTGCAGGACCAGGCGAACCCCCTTCAGAGTGGTTTCTAGAGCCTCCACCCTCTGATGCAGGGAGGACACCACCTTCTCCCACTGAGCCTGAACACAGCAGAGACACGTGTTGAGAGGACCAGTAGATCACGTGACCAGTAGAACACGTGATCAGTAGAACATGTGACCAGTAGAACACGTGACCAGTAGATCACGTGACCAGTAGAACATGTGACCAGTAGATCATGTGACCAGTTGATCACGTGATCATGTGACCAGTAGAACATGTGAACACTAGAACATGTGACCAGTAGATCACGTGATCATGTGACCAGTAGAACATGTGAACACTAGAACATGTGACCAGTAGATCACGTGATCATGTGACCAGTAGAACATGTGATCATGTGACCAGTAGAACATGTGAACACTAGAACATGTGACCAGTAGATCACGTGATCATGTGACCAGTAGAACATGTGAACAGTAGATCATGTGACCAGTAGATCATGTGACCAGTAGAACATGTGACTAGTAGAACATGTGACCAGTAGATCATGTGACCAGTAGATCATGTGACCAGTAGATCATGTGACCAGTAGATCATGTGACCAGTAGAACATGTGACCAGTAGATCATGTGACCAGTAGATCACGTGACCAGAAGATCATGTGACGAGCAGATCTGATCTTGATGTTTCTCTGATCATGTGACTTTGAACCAATCAGAAGCTGTTGCCCTGTGTCGACCCGGTGACCTTTGACCTCTGACCTGCTTCATGCTGATGTGGGAGCTGCTCTGCTGGGCCTGGAGCCTCAGCGCCTCCTCCAGCTGCCGGCTCCTCCTCTGCTCCTCCTCCAGCTGCCGGCTCCTCCTCTGCTCCTCCTGCTCCCTCAGGTGCTGCACCTGCAGCAGCTCCGCCTGCACCGGGGGTTCACAAGTCAGAGACCCGGTCCAGGTGGGACCGGGTCTCTGTGGCGCCGCGGTCCAGACCTGGTCCCGAGCCCGCTCCGCCTGCAGCTGGCTCAGTTTGGTCTTCAAGTTCTGCTGCTCCTGGTTCAGGTCCTGGTTCAGGTCCTGGTTCAGGTCCTGGACCTCCAGACTCTGGACCTGCAGCGCCGCCAGCTGACGGAGATCACAGAGTCAGGTACCTGGGCTCAGGTGGGCTCGGACGGCTTATCGGGGGCGCCGGGTACCTGGTGTCGGAGCTCCTGGTTCTGGACTCGCAGTTTGCGGGTCTCCTCCTGCAGGGTGACGGAGGCCTGCACCTCCTGCTCCTCCAGCGCCTGACGGAGCTCCTCCTTCTCCCGTTCCAGCTCCTCCACCTGACAGAGGATCATGTGGGCCTCATGAGTCACATGATCACCTGGACGTGATGACATCACCAATATGATGTCATCATAATATTATGATGACATCATTCTGCCGTCACAATTTTGAAATGAGCTAAATATAAACTCCTGTCAGACGTAAGAGAAAAAAGAAATATATAAACATAAATATAAAAATTAGAGATGCACCGATCACTGAAATCAGTATCTGCCGATCCGATAATACCGATCACCGATCACGGTGTCGATTGAAGCATTCTATTCATTGTGGAGCATTATTGCTATGAGGACCATGAGGAAATACATATATAAAGCACCTCAAACATTTAAGAAATTAACGATTTCTTTAAACATTTAGGACTTTTACTTTGAAAAATGTCCTAATTGATACATTAAAATTGTTTGATTGCTGTTGTAGGGGATTTCAGATATGTATGGAACACATCTGCATCATTCATTTCCTGGAACTCTTGGGGAAATCTATAGACAGGACTTTGTTAAACATACAAAAGTCTGACTTATTTTTATAAACTCTTCCTTGGTACAGTAAAAATGTTTTAATGTTAGCATAATTTAAGCTAAATCTCAGAAACGATCTCTAAAGATACAAAATCAGTTCATTGTTTACTTTTATATGCTAGTGTTTGATTTGTCGACATCTTATTTTGAAAAACGGATGTTGTTTCACGTGGTTCTTTCCGCTAACTTGATCAAACCCTCTCACTCCCGATGGAATGTGTTTAGCGTGAGCATCTCTAGGGGCAGACATGTGAGAGTCGGCTGAGTCGACCCAGAGATTCAACTCGGGGGACGGGGACGCCGCTCGGTGGTGAGGACCCCCTCTGACCTCTGACCTCTCACTCTGCGGCCCTCGCCGGGCGCATCGTCTCCGTTGCGCCGCGATTGAAACGTGTCTGATAGTTTTTCTCTCAGATGTGACGTCATCTGATCGGCCGTTTTGAGAACGCCGATCAAAACCGATAATGGCAATATCGGCCGATATGGATCGGCACCGATCAGATCGGTGCATCCCTAATAAAAATATATATTAACATAAATATATCAACATAAAAATATATAAACATAAAAATATATATTAACATAAATCTATAAACATGAATATTAAAACATATAAATACAAAAATATATAAACATAAATATAAAAATATATAAACATAAATATATAAACATCCGAGAAATACGTTTTTAAATATGAAAATATACAAAACATGAGAATTATTAAATACAAATGTACTGAAGTTGGAAACATTATTTTAAAGTTTTAAATAATTCCTGTTATTAATGTGTTCACTAAGATGATGAGAGGCAATGAATCAGAACGCAGTGAAGACCTTCTGGGCCACGCCCACTTCCTCCCGAAGCAGCTGGGCCTCCAACTCCACTGAGAGCAGCGCCCGCTGCAGCGTCTCCACCTGGCGGAGGTCAAAGGTCGACAGTGAGCGGCGTTGCTCGCCGGGCGGCGGGCGGCGGGCAGGGACACAAACCTCGTGGCTCCGCCCCTCCTCAGCCTCCGAGGACCGCTTCAGGGTCACCGCCGTAAGCTCCGCCTCCAACGCCACCACACGGGCCTGCTGAGACCACCAACAAGAGACACAAGCAGGGGTCAGAGTACACCAGAGGGGTCAACCAGGGTCCACAGGGGTCAACCAGGGTCTACAGGGGTCAACCAGAGTCTACCAGGGGTCAACCAGGGTCCACAGGGGTCAACCAGCGTCTACATGGGGTCAACCAGAGTCCACAAGTGTCAACCAGGGTCTACAGGGGTCAACCAGAGTCTACAGGGGTCAACCAGGGTCCAGAGGGGTCAACCAGGGTCCAGAGGGGTCAACCAGGGTCCAGAGGGGTCAACCAGGGTCCACAGGGGTCAACCAGGGTCTACAGGGGTCAACCAGGGTCCACATGGGTCAACCAGGGTCCACAGGGGTCAACCAGTGGTCAACCAGGGTCTACAGGGGTCAACCAGGGTCCACAGGGGTCAACCAGGGTCTACAGGGGCCAACCAGGGTCTACAGGGTCAACCAGGGTCCACAGGGGTCAACCAGGGTCTACAGGGGTCAACCAGGGTTTACAGGGGTCAACCAGGGTCCAGAGGGGTCAACCAGGGTCCACAGGGGTCAACCAGGGTCCACAGGGGTCAACCAGGGTCTACAGGAGTCAACCAGGGTCCACAGGGGTCAACCAGGGTCTACAGGGGTCAACCAGGGTCTACAGGGGTCAACCAGGGTTTACAGGGGTCAACCAGGGTCTACAGGGGTCAACCAGGAGGAGTAAATCCAGCCCGGATCTAAAGGAGTAGACCAGGACCGAGGGCGGAAGTCTTCCTGCTTTAGAACTGGGTTTAGGGGGCACCTCTTACCGTGGCCTCCTGCTGCTCCTGGTCCTCCCGGAGCCGGGCGCTCAGCTCGGCGTTGGCGTCGGCGAGCGTCAGGTTCCTGCCGCTCAGAGCCAGAACCTCCTCCCGGTACCTGGAGTTCTGCAGCGCACAGGGACCAGAGCCGTGGGACCAGCGTCCCGTCAGGGGTCAGAGGTCAGGGGTCAGCGCTCACCTCCGAGTGCAGCCGCTCCTCCTCTCCTCCTCTCCTCTCGTGGTCCCTCTCCAGCTGCTCCACCCGCCTCCTGACAGAAGAAGCAGGGTCAGGTCTCGGGTCCGGACCCGGAGCGCGAGGCGGTCTCGGGTCCGGAGCGTGAGGCGGTCTCGGGTCCGGACCCGGAGCGCGAGGCGGTCTCACCTCTTCTGGTCCACCTGCTCCTCCAGCTCCCGGACCTCCTCCTGCAGAGCTCCGTTCTCCAGCCGGACCTCCTCCAGCCGAGTCCTGCAGCCCACAAGCAGAACCATGTCTCGACCCAGACCAGGATCTCACGGTCTAGTGGACTGTGAGGGACCTCATGGGTCCCCATCCAGAGTCTTGGATCACTTTCTGGTCCTCAGACTTTGATGATTTGATGAATCAGAGAGAACATTCGGTTAAGAGGAGAGGAAGAGGAGGAGGAGAGGAAGAGGCCCAGCAGCAGGATCATGGTGCTCATGCGATGAAGAGTTAGTTCTGGTCCTGGTGGTTCTTCTCGTGCTGGATGCAGTTAGTCGGTCCGGACTGTTAGTCGTCTTGGGACCAGGTCCTGAGTCATGCTCCACAAACCTGGGTGGCCCGGCCGGGTCCATCACCTCCTCCAGGACCAGGACCAGGTCCTCCAGCTCCACCAGCTGCTGCCTCATCTTCCTCTTCTCCTCTTCGTAGTCCTGCTGCGCCTCCTGCAGCCGGTCTCGGGAGTCCTGCAGGTCTCGCTGCAGCTGGAGGACTTGTTGTCCGCTCAGGTCCAGGTCTCTGCAGGGCCTCTGGGGAGAGGCCTCCGTGCAGGTCTTGGAGTTGAGCTCTAGGACCATCTCCTCCGTCTGGGCGGAGCCCCGGTTCTCCTGGTCCTGGTCCAGAGAGGTCCTGGTCCGCTCCCGCTGCAGGGCCTCCTGGGAGACCCCGTCCAGCACCAGGACCCGGGTCCCCGTGGCCTCCTGCCGGTCCCGCCGGGTCCTGTGGGACGCCGTCTGGAGGTCTGCCAGCTCCTCCTTCAGCTGGGTCACCTGACGCACTATCTCCCAGAATCCTCTCTGGCCCTCGGCCAGCTGAAGCTCCGCCTCCTTCCTGTCACTCAACGCTAGTCAATAAGTTCACACACACACACAGCGCTGAGCATGCTGGGTAATGGCCCCCCACCTGACCAGCGTGAGCTCCTGGTCCGCCTGCAGCTTAAGCTCCGCCCCCAGCTGCTCCTTCTCGGCGCTCAGGCTCTGGACCAAGTTGCCGATCTCTCGGGCGAAGTTCTGCTCCAGCTCGGCTCGCTCCCGTTGCATTCTGGGAAACGGGAAACACGCTGGGCCCTGAAGCCCAAAGACACGTCTTCATCCTGCAGAGGTCTTCCTCACCTGCGGTCCTGCTGGTTGCTCCACGCTCCTCCTCCTCCTCGCTGCAGCTGCTCCTTCAGCTGCTTCACCTGCTGCTCCACCTGAGCCTTCTGCTCCTCCAGCTCACTGATCTCCATCTGAGGAACACGGTGTATATAAATATATACACATATATATACACATATATATAAATACACACATATAAATATATACACATATATATATACACACATATATAAATATATACACATATATATGTGTATATATTTATATATACACACACATATATATATATATATACACACATATATATATATACACTACCGTTCAAAAGTTTGGGATCACTTAGAATTGTCCTTATTTTTCAAAGAAAAGCATTGTTTCTTTCAATGAAGATAACATTAAATCAATCAGAAATACACTCTATAGCAGGGGTGCTCAATACGTCGATCGCGATCGACCGGTCGATCGCGGTGACCTGCCAGTCGATCGCGGCGTAGTATGGTAGATCGTTATGGTAGTATGGTAGATCGTTAAGGTGGTATGGTAGATCGTTAAGGTGGTATGGTAGATCGTTAAGGTGGTATGGTAGATCGTTAAGGTGGTATGGTAGATCGTTAAGGTGGTATGGTAGATCGTTAAGGTGGTATGGTAGATCGTTAAGGTGGTATGGTAGATCGTTAAGGTGGTATGGTAGATCGTTAAGGTGGTATGGTAGATCGTTAAGGTGGTATGGTAGATCGTTAAGGTAGTATGGTAGATCGTTAAGGTGGTATGGTAGATCGTTAAGGTGGTATGGTAGATCGTTAAGGTAGTATGGTAGATCGTTAAGGTGGTATGGTAGATCGTTAAGGTGGTATGGTAGATCGTTAAGGTGGTATGGTAGATCGTTAAGGTGGTATGGTAGATCGTTAAGGTGGTATGGTAGATCGTTAGGTGGTATGGTAGATCGTTAGGTGGTATGGTAGATCGTTAAGGTGGTATGGTAGATCGTTAAGGTGGTATGGTAGATCGTTAAGGTGGTATGGTAGATCGTTAAGGTGGTATGGTAGATCGTTAAGGTGGTATGGTAGATCGTTAAGGTGGTATGGTAGATCGTTAAGGTAGTATGGTAGATCGTTAAGGTGGTATGGTAGATCGTTAAGGTGGTATGGTAGATCGTTAAGGTAGTATGGTAGATCGTTAAGGTGGTATGGTAGATCGTTAAGGTAGTATGGTAGATCGTTAAGGTATGGTAGATCGTTAAGGTGGTATGGTAGATCGTTGGTAGATCATTAAGGTAGTATGGTAGATCGTTAAGGTGGTATGGTAGATCGTTAAGGTGGTATGGTAGATCGTTAAGGTAGTATGGTAGATCGCATGACATTAAAACAAATTGGCCCGCCCCCCTGTCACTTTCTCTATGGCGCCACATTACAGCAGCAGCACGTCATTTCTGTCTCTACGTGTCGCGTTAACAGTCCTCTGCCCGCCGTCTCGGCAGCTTTGCGCCGGTTCTTGCCATCGACGACGGAAAGAAAAGTCACAAGCACCCCGTCGGTCGATCGTCTTGACTTGGTCACATAATAAGTAGCTTGCATGCTGAAAAAGTGTGAGCACCCCTGCTCTCTACATTGTTAATGTGGTAAATGACTATTCTAGGTGGAAACGTCTGGTTTCTAATGACATGTCTCCAGAGGTGTATAGAGGCCCATTTCATCATCACTCCAGTGTTCTAATGGTACATTGTGTTATCGCCTTAGAAGACTAATGTCTGATTAGAAAACCCTTGAAAACCCTTGTGCAATTATGTTAGCACAGCTGAAAACTGTTTTGCTGATGAGAGAAGCTATTAAACTGGCCTTCCTTTGAGCTAGTTGATTATCTGGAGCATCACATTTGTGACTTCGATAAGACTCTCAAAATGGCCAGAAAAAAAGAAGTTTCCTGTGAAACTCGCCAGTCTATTCTTGTTCTTAGAAATGAAGGCTATTCCATGCGAGAAATTGCAAAGAAACTGAAAATGTCCTCCAGCGGTGTGTCCTACTCCCTTCAGAGAACAGCACCAACGGGCTCTAACCAGAGCATAAAGAGAAGTGGGGGGCCCCGGTGCACAACTCAGCAAGAAGACAAGTACATTAGAGTCTCTAGTTTGAGAAATAGACGCCTCACAGGTCCTCAACTGGCAGCTTCTTTAAATGGTACCCGCAAAACGCCAGTGTCAACGTCGACAGTGAAGAGGCGACTCCGGGATGCTGGCCTCTAGGCAGAGTGGCAAAGAAAAAGCCATATCTGAGACTGGCCAATCAAAAGAAAAGATTGGTATGGGCAGAGGAAGATTGGAAAAAGGTGTTCTGGACAGATGAATCCAAGTTTGAGGTGTTTGGATCACACAGAAGAACATTTGTGAGACGCAGAACAGGTGAAAAGATGCTGGAAGAGTGCCTGACACCATCTGTCAAGCATGGTGGAGGTCATGTGATGGTCTGGGGCTGCTTTGGTGCTGGGAAAGTGGGAGATTTGTACCAGGTAAAAGGGATTTTAAATAAGGAAGGCTATCACTGCATTTGGCAACGCCATGCCATACCCTGTGGGCAGCGCTTGATTGGAGCCAATGTCCTCCTCCAACAGGACAATGACCCAAAGCACACCTCCACATTGTGAAGAACTCTTGAGGGAAGAAGCAGGCAGCTTGCTGTCTGTAATGGAGTGGCCAGTCACCAGATCTCAACCATTGAGCTGTTGTGGGAGCAGCTTGACCGTATGGTCCTCAAGAAGTGCCCATCAAGCCAATCCAACTTGTGGATGTGCTTCAGGAAGCGTGGGGTGACATTTCAACAGATTACCTCAACAAATTAACAGCTAGAATGACAAAGGTCTGCAATGCTGTAATTGCTGCAAAAGGAGCATTCTTTGACGAAAGCAAAGTTTGAAGAAAAAAATGAATACTTCAAATACAAATCATTATTTCTAACCTCGTCAATGTCTTGACTATAATTTCTATACATTTTGCAACTCATTTGATAAATAACAGTGTGAGTTTCCATGGAAAACATGAAATTGTCTGGGTGATCCCAAACTTTTGAACGGTAGTGTACATACACTAGGGCTGCAACAACGAATCGATAAAAATCGATTATTAAAATAGTTGGCAACGAATTTCATTATCGATTCGTTGTGTCGCGCGATTATTACGGCGCTCAATAAATCACGGAGTGTAAACAAAGTTGAGTTGAGCGCAGAGCGGCGCAGGAGAAACCAGAGCGGAGGGAGAGGGGCAGCTGCGTTGTGAGAGCCAATCAGCGCTGAGCTGCTCCTCTGTTGATGAGTCTAATTGGCTGCTGCTGCTCACGTGGCGCTGGATGCGGAAGTCCTTCACGTAGTCGGAGACATTCACGGAGCTGAGTGCGCCTCCGGGTGACGTCATGAACCCAGACACCAGGGCGCTACATGTCACCACGTGTGGCATTTCCACAAGAGGATAACGGAGAAAACGTGGTTATTTATTCCGTGGCGGAAAGCGGAAAATATTTTTCCATGGAGAAAGGCAACGGAGATAAACCACGACTCGCTGTGAGCGCTGCGCGTGCAGACAGCATTTAACGGAGCAGCGCGCGCTCTGATCGCTCTTTTAATGAAGTATCGATACTTAAAATATGCTAAATCACATCGTTTTTAACGTACGGGTACTTTGTTAGCATCACTACACCGTGCAGCGTGACAGCAGCAGATGTAGCGGACTAGCATTCAAGCTAACCTAACTTCCTAAACGCTGTGGACATCTGAACGCTGATTGGCCGAGACTCGACACGTCCCATCAAAGATGTTCTATTGTGAAGCAGAGCACCACTTAAAATTTTTTCCGCGTCTCACTGTAATCTCAACGGCAGCGGGCCAGGTGAACAAAAAAATAAATCTGAACGCGTCTCTGGTATTGTTCAGGGGGCGGGGCCACATGGGGACCACTGCTCAGGAGAGGAGAGCTGTCTGTCTGTTTGTGACGGTTCATCACCATGGTGACCAGTGAACAGGTTCATCACCATGGTGACCAGTGAACAGGTTCATCACCATGGTGACCAGTGAACAGGTTCATCACCATGGTGACCAGTGAACAGGTTCATCACCATGGTGACCAATGAACAGGTTCATCACCATGGTGACCAGTGAACAGGTTCATCACCATGGTGACCAGTGGACAGGTTCATCCTCATGCTGACCAGTGAACAGGTTCATCACCATGGTAACCAGTGAACAGGTTCATCACCATGGTGACCAGTGGACAGGGTTCATCACCATGGTGACCAGTGAACAGGTTCATCACCATGGTGACCAGTGGACAGGGTTCATCACCATGGTGACCAGTGAACAGGTTCATCACCATGGTGACCAGTGGACAGGGTTCATCACCATGGTGACCAGTGAACAGGTTCATCACCATGGTGACCAGTGGACAGGGTTCATCACCATGGTGCTTCAACTGTCAGAATTTTATTTTGTGTCATTGGGTGCCCTTTTTTTGGGTTTGAGCACCTGCCCTCCAAAATGTCTGTGCACGTGCCTGTGTGTGTATATATATACACACATATATATATATGTGTGTATATATATACATGAATGTTCTGAACGCGGGACGGTGAGAGCTGGTCTGAGACCAGCAGACCCAGAGGACCCAGTGATGAAGATGTTTGAATGTGATGAAGATGAACCTTGAAGGCCTGGCTGATGTCCTTGCGCTCCACCTCCATGCTCCTCCTCATCAGCTCCAGGCTGCGCTCATAGAAGTTCACCTGGAGGAGGAGGAGCAGGAGGAAGAGCAGGAGGAGGAAGGATTATAAGTATATATATACATCTTTGTGTGTGTGTGTCTGTGTCTATGTGTGTCTGAGTCTATGTGTGTGTGTGTCTCTGTGTGTGTGTGTCTCTGTGTGTGTGTGTGTGTGTGTGTCTATGTGTCTATGTGTGTCTGTGTATGTGTGTGTGTGTCTGTGTCTATGTGTGTCTGAGTCTATGTGTGTGTGTGTCTCTGTGTGTGTGTGTGTGTGTGTCTATGTGTGTGTGTCTCTGTGTCTATGTGTCTATGTGTGTGTGTGTCTCTGTGTCTATGTGTGTGTGTGTCTCTGTGTGTGTGTGTGTGTGTCTCTGTGTCTATGTGTCTGTGTGTGTCTATGTGTGTGTGTGTGTGTCTATGTGTGTGTGTGTCTACGTGTGTGTGTCTGTGTGTACCTGTGTCTATGTGTGTGTGTCTCTCTGTGTGTGTGTGTGTACCTGTGTCTCTGTGTGTGTACCTGTGTCTCTGTGTGTGTGTGTACCTGTGTCTCTGTGTGTGTGTGTCTACGTGTGTGTGTCTGTGTGTACCTGTGTCTCTGTGTGTGTACCTGTGTCTATGTGTGTGTGTGTACCTGTGTCTATGTGTGTGTCTCTGTGTGTGTACCTGTGTCTATGTGTGTGTGTGTGTGTACCTGTGTCTATGTGTGTGTGTACCTGTGTCTATGTGTGTGTCTCTGTGTGTGTACCTGTGTCTATGTGTACCTGTGTCTATGTGTGTGTACCTGTGTCTATGTGTGTGTGTACCTGTGTCTATGTGTGTGTGTGTACCTGTGTCTATGTGTGTGTACCTGTGTCTATGTGTGTGTGTACCTGTTGTGTGTGTGTACCTGTGTCTATGTGTGTGTACCTGTGTCTGTGTGTGTGTGTACCTGTGTCTATGTGTGTACCTGTGTGTGTGTGTGTGTGTACCTGTGTGTGTGTACCTGTGTCTATGTGTGTGTGTACCTGTGTCTATGTGTGTGTACCTGTGTCTATGTGTGTGTGTGTACCTGTGTCTATGTGTGTGTACCTGTGTCTATGTGTGTGTGTGTACCTGTGTGTGTGTACCTGTGTCTATGTGTGTGTGTACCTGTGTGTACCTGTGTGTGTGTACCTGTGTGTGTGTGTACCTGTGTGTGTGTGTGTGTGTGTGTACCTGTGTGTGTGTATGTGTGTGTGTGTGTACCTGTGTCTCCAGCTGGATGTGGAGCTGCTGCAGCTCTGTCTCTTGTTTCTGCTTCAGAGCCTCCAGAGCCAGTTCAGTCTGGAGGCTCACAGAGGGGCCCGGAGCTGACAGACAGGCAGGGAGAGAGAGACAGGGAGGGGGAGACAGGGAGAGAGAGACAGGGAGAGAGAGACAGGGAGGGAGAGAGAGACAGGGAGAGAGAGACAGGGAGGGAGAGAGAGACAGGGAGGGGGAGACAGGGAGAGAGACAGGGAGAGAGAGACAGGGAGGGGGAGACAGGGAGAGAGAGACAGGGAGAGACAGGGAGAGAGAGACAGGGAGGGAGAGAGAGACAGGGAGGGGGAGACAGGGAGAGAGAGACAGGGAGGGAGAGACAGGGAGAGAGAGACAGGGAGGGAGAGACAGGGAGAGAGAGAGAGACAGGGAGAGAGAGACAGGGAGAGAGAGACAGGAGGGAGAGAGAGAGAGAGACAGGGAGAGAGAGACAGGAGGAGAGAGAGACAGGAGGGGAGACAGGAGAGAGAGACAGGGAGAGAGAGACAGGGAGAGAGAGACAGGGAGGGAGAGAGAGACAGGGAGAGAGAGACAGGGAGGGAGAGAGAGACAGGGAGAGAGAGACAGGGAGAGAGAGACAGGGAGGGGGAGACAGGGAGAGAGAGACAGGGAGAGAGAGGAGAGACAGGGAGAGAGAGACAGGGAGAGAGAGACAGGGAGGGAGAGAGAGACAGGGAGGGGGAGACAGGGAGGGAGAGACAGGGAGAGAGAGACAGGGAGGGAGACAGGGAGGGAGAGACAGGGAGGGAGACAGGGAGAGAGAGACAGGGAGAGAGAGACAGGGAGGGAGAGACAGGGAGAGAGACAGGAGAGAGAGACAGGAGAGGAGACAGGAGAGAGAGACAGGGAGGAGAGACAGGGAGAGAGAGACAGGAGGGGAGACAGGAGGAGAGAGAGACAGGAGAGAGAGACAGGGAGGGAGGAGAGAGACAGGAGGGGAGACAGGAGAGAGAGAGACAGGAGGAGAGAGACAGGACAGGGAGAGACAGGGAGAGAGAGACAGGAGGAGAGACAGGGAGGAGAGAGAGAGGGAGAGACAGGAGGAGAGAGGGAGGAGAGACAGGAGGGAGAGAGACAGGGAGAGAGAGACAGGAGAGAGAGACAGGGAGAGAGAGACAGGGAGGGGAGAGACAGGAGAGAGAGGAGAGAGAGACAGGGAGGGGGAGACAGGGAGAGAGAGACAGGAGAGAGAGACAGGAGAGAGAGACAGGAGGGAGAGAGAGACAGGGGAGAGAGACAGACAGGAGAGAGAGAGGGAGAGAGAGAGACAGGAGAGAGAGACAGGAGAGAGAGACAGGAGGAGAGACAGGGAGGCAGGGAGAGAGAGACAGGGAGAGAGACAGGGAGGGAGAGAGAGAGAGGCAGGGAGAGAGAGACAGGGAGAGAGAGACAGGGAGGGAGAGAGAGAGAGGGAGAGAGACAGGGAGAGAGACAGGGAGGGAGAGACAGGGAGAGAGAGACAGGGAGAGAGAGACAGGGAGAGAGAGACAGGGAGAGAGAGACAGGGAGAGAGAGACAGGGAGAGAGAGACAGGGAGGGAGAGAGAGACAGGGAGGGGTAGACAGGGAGAGAGAGACAGGGAGGGAGAGACAGGGAGAGAGAGAGAGACAGGAGAGAGACAGGGAGGGAGAGAGAGACAGGAGAGAGAGAGACAGGGAGGGAGAGAGAGAGACAGGGAGGGGGAGACAGGGAGAGAGAGACAGGGAGGGAGAGACAGGGAGAGAGAGACAGGGAGGGAGAGAGAGACAGGGAGAGAGAGACAGGGAGGAGAGACAGGGAGGGAGAGAGAGACAGGAGAGAGACAGGAGGAGACAGGAGAGAGAGAGACAGGGAGAGAGAGACAGGGAGGGAGAGAGAGAGAGACAGGGAGAGAGAGACAGGGAGAGAGAGACAGGGAGAGAGAGACAGGGAGGGAGAGAGAGAGAGACAGGGAGAGAGAGACAGGGAGGGAGAGAGAGAGGCAGGGAGAGAGACAGGGAGAGAGAGACAGGGAGGGAGAGAGACAGGGAGAGAGAGACAGGGAGAGAGAGACAGGGAGGGAGAGAGAGAGGCAGGGAGAGAGAGACAGGGAGGGAGAGACAGGGAGAGAGAGACAGGGAGGAGAGAGAGAGACAGGGAGGAGAGAGAGAGGGAGAGAGAGACAGGGAGGGAGAGAGAGACAGGAGGGAGAGACAGGAGGAGACAGGAGAGAGACAGGTTAGAGAGAGAGACAGGGAGGGAGAGAGAGAGGCAGGGAGAGAGAGGCAGGGAGAGAGAGACAGGGAGAGAGAGGCAGGGAGAGAGAGACAGGGAGGGAGAGACAGGGAGAGAGAGACAGGGAGGGAGAGAGAGAGAGACAGGGAGAGAGAGAGACAGGTCAGAACTCTCTCAGGTTCTCTCCAGTCTCAGTCAAACTCACCTGTTTTATCTGCCGGCTGCAGCTTCCTCCTCACCTGAGGAGACGAGCAGCGCTTCATGTCCCCCCCATCTACACACACACACACACACACACACACACACACACACACACACACACACACACACACACACACACACACACACACACACACACACACACACACACACACACACACACACACACACACACACACACACACACACACACACACACACACACACACACACACAAAGAGAGACACACACAAACAGACACACAGACACACACACACACATACCCTGGATTAACAAAGTAAAGACTTCAATGTGAGACTCACTGAGACAAGAGGACACCTGGAGGAGAGAGAGAGAGAGAGAGAGAGTGTGTGTGGGGGGGGGGACAGGTAAAACCTGCTCGGCCTTCACTTCCTGTTTAGAAACACTGCCGCTCTTATTGAACCTCAAAGGATGACCTCATCAACATTAATCACATTGATTAATTACATGGAATAAACATGCAACAGCCAATCAGAGCTCTGCGTTGGTTAAAGATGCAACAGCCAATCAG
>NC_079405.1:358799-363799 GCF_029220125.1 Pseudoliparis swirei
ACATATTGGCCATATGACTGAAATGGATGGGTAAGTGTTTCTTCAAAATATTGTAGAATTTCTTTCCACGTTTTTAGACGCCAGAGGACTAGTGAGTTGTGCACATCTTTTATTTAAACTAGTCCTTAATTTGGTTGGATTTAAGTAGTTATCAGCACACACACCTTTTGCTTAATTATTATTATTGTTGGCATCTGTATGATCAACAGCTGAATCAAGACTTCACACTGCTGTTTGGTGCTGAGACGGCTTCCAAGATGCTCGAGAAGTGGGATACAGCATTCAAGCCCACGGTCATCAAAGAGGCCAAACACCTGACTCCGTCAACTGAGCTGTGCCAACTTCTGACAGCTGCAGAGAACCTTCTAGAATGTGATCATACCGGTAAGCTACATGATATCCTGAATGTATTATCCAAATGGCTGGTGCTATTAACTTTGTGCATTCCAAGTACATATAAATGATTTGTTTTGCCTCATTTGCTCCTGGTAGATGGGACAGTGACATGGCTTCTCTGCTGCTGCTTCTCCATCTCTTGCCACCCACAGCTGGATGGAAGAGGATCAAAATAAGTCCCAGTGATGCAGTGGGAAAAATGTTGCATTGTCACAAGGTATGTGTGTCTCATCTGTGTAAATCCCACAAGCCAGTTTTTCAGTTATTAACTCAAAAAAAAAGTGATTTAAGCTTGCAAAATAACAACTAATCTGAACATCTCAATGTTACAACAGTTCTTCAACAGCAAGGACTTTTTGGACACAGGAGCAAATCAACATTTATTTTATCTAACGACTCAACTATGCAGTGAGCAGTTGAAAGCTTGCTAACTCTTCATTTTCCTACACTGCTTTAAAGTGATAATTCAAATTCTTATACACGCTTCACTGAGTGTTCCTTTTTCAAAATAAAGTGGGACTTAATTTGGGAGGAAGACACTTCCAGTGAAGCTCACATCGTTGCAACACAGGGCCAGATGACTGCTCAAATTGGAGGATCTATTAAACTCATGGAGCAACAAGTACCACTGCATGGCTAATAACTTGAGCTAAGTTTTTCATGTTGTGTTTTTCAGTCATGCTGCAGCATCAGTGAACACCTGCTGGGAAGAGAGGCTCAACAACCGTACATCCTTGCTGTTGGCCGAAACAAAAACAGAGTGGATGCCTTCTCCATCGTTGTGGATAAACGGCTCATCCCCTGCCGAGCTACGAGCTCGTTGGGTGCTTTTGATGAACTATTTAAATCCCACTACGTGTTCAACCTGTCTTACGATGAAACTTTGGTCCCACTCTTCACCTTTGTGCAGACAACAGTCGACAACATCGATATTACAACAACAGATTCAATTCAATTCAGTTTATTTGTATAGCCCAATTTCACAAATTACAAATTTGTCTGGGAGTGCTTTACAATCTGTACACATAGACATCCCTGCCCCAAAACCTCACATCGGACCAGGAAAAACTCCCAAACAACCCTTCAGGGGGAAAAAAAGGGAAGAAACCTTCAGGAGAGAACAGAGGAGGATCCCTCTCCAGGATGGACAGAACAATAGATGTCATGTGACCAGAAGGACAGATTTAGAGTTTAAATACATTCAATGAATCAGTCTCCAAGAGTACGTGAGTTCCGGGCGAAGGTCTTGCACGTGGTTTAAAAATGAAGTGTTTCATTTGTGGTGTTGTACATGCGGCCTGCCAGGAGTTAATTTTTGTAAATGTGCATGATGGTGCTTTGAAGATATTTTCTGAATAAAATAAAAAGAATTGTATCAATAATTTATTGAAGTTCACTGTTTTTGGGGTGTAAGCATTTGACCGTATGTAGATATACAATTTTAGTGTTAATAGTATATTTTTACATGGCATTAAACATGACGAGTGTTAGAAATCAACGCTTACTGAAAGCAAACAACACAATTTAGTGTTAAAAGTACACTGCAATGTGTTATTAAATAACACCAAGAGTGTTAGAAATCAACAACAATTTAGAGTTAAAAATACACTGCAATGTGTCATTAAATAACACCAAGAGTGTTAGAAATCAACAACAATTTAGTGTTAAAAATACACTTTTGCGTGTCTTTTAACAACACTCTAGGTGTTAAATATTAACACTATTAATGAGTTAAAATATTAACACTATGCAAAGTGTAAATTTAACTCGGAGCTGGGGTGGATTATATAAAAACCAGCATAGTGTTGATATTAATGATATTAATTCACACTTTCGATTTTGCTGTGTATGTAACATGTGATCTAAATGTCTTTCCTCTTGTGCCGCCAGGCTGTAGATAAGGATAACATCGAAAGTGAAGTGAGAGGGCGCTTAAGGCGAGAACCAGGGGAGGAGGAAGAGGGGAGGAGGAAGAGGAGGAGAAGGAAGAGGAGAGGAGGAGATGAGGAGGAAGAGGAGAGGAGGAGAAGGAAGAGGAGAAGGAGATGAGGAGGAGAAGGAAGAGGAGAGGAGGAGGAGAAGGAAAAGGAGGAGGAAGAGGAGAAGGAAGAGGAGATGAGGAGATGAGGAGGAAGAGGAGAGGAGGAGAAGGAGATGAGGAGGAGAAGGAAGAGGAGGAGGAGAAGGAAGCAGAGGAGGAAGAGGAGAAGGAAGAGGAGAAGGAAGAGGAGATGAGGAGAAGGAAGAGGAGAGGAGGAGATGAGGAGGAGAAGGAAGAGGAGAAGAAGATGAGGAGGAGAAGGAAGAGGAGGAGGAAGAGGAGAGGAGGAGATGAGGAGGAGGAGAAGGAAGAGGAGGAGGAAGAGGAGAGGAGGAGGAGAAGGAAGAGGAGGAGGAAGAGGAGAGGAGGAGGAGATGCGGAGGAGAAGGAAGAGGAGAGGAGGAGGAGATGAGGAGGAGAAGGAAGAGGAGGAGCGTGAGTATGCTGTTGTGATGACTTGTGTGGTGAGGAAATGAGAGGAAGGAAACAGACGGGAGCATGAAGGAGGGAAGGAGGGAAGGAGGGAAGGAGGGAGGGAGGGAGGGAGGGAAGGAGGGAGGGAAGGAGGGAAGGAAGGAAGGAGGGAAGGAGGGAGGGAAGGAGGGAGGGAGGGAGGGAAGGAGTGAAGGAGGGAAGGAGGGAGGCAGAGGGCATGGTGGAGAGTTTCCATGCAGTGGAAAGTATGAGGCCAGGAGGAGGAGCTGGGGGGGGGGGGGGGGGGCTCACTCCACTTTCACGGAAATATATACAAGCAGAGAATAAATGTCTTAAGATGATTCTTTTGTATTAAAGGATTCAGTTAAACTTTAACAAATATAAAGAAACAGAGAGGAGGAGGAGGAACATGAAGAGGAGGAGGAGGAAGAGGAGGAGGAACATGAAGAGGAGGAGGAGGAAGAGGATGAGGAACATGAAGAGGAGGAGGAGGAAGAGGAGGTGGAGGAACATGAAGAGGAGGAGGAGGTGGAGGAACATGAATAGGAGGAAGAGGAGGTGGAGGAACATGAAGAGGAGGAGGAGGAACATGAAGAGGAGGAGGAGGAAGAGGAGGAGGAACATGAAGAGGAGGAGGAACATGAAGAGGAGGAGGAGGAAGAGGAGGAGGAACATGAAGAGTAGGTGGAGGAACATGAAGAGGAGGAGGAGGAAGAGGATGAGGAACATGAAGAGGAGGAGGAGGAAGAGGAGGAGGAACATGAAGAGGAGGAGGAGGAGGAAGAGGAGGTGGAGGAACATGAAGAGGAGGAGGAGGAAGAGGAGGTGGAGGAACATGAAGAGGAGGAGGAACATGAAGAGGAGGAGGAACATGAAGAGGAGGAGGAGGAGGAAGAGGAGGTGGAGGAACATTAAGAGGAGGAGGAACATGAAGAGGAGGAGGAGGAGGAAGAGGAGGTGGAGGAACATTAAGAGGAGGAGGAGGAACATGAAGAGGAGGAGGAGGAGGAAGAGGAGGTGGAGGAACATTAAGAGGAGGAGGAGGAACATGAAGAGGAGGAGGAGGAAGAGGAACATGAAGAGGAGGAGGAACATGAAGAGGAGGAAGAGGAAGAGGAGGAGGAGGAAGAGGAAGAGGAGGAGGTGGTGGTCGGCTGCCTTGTGGTGAAGTTATTCTGCGTCACCTGCTAAGTTTATTTAATCAGCGTTAAAAACAGAGTTGACCTCTGACAGGCTAAAGGGGCTAACGAGGCTAAAGGGGCTAAGTGGGCTAACGGGGCTAATGAGGCTAACGGGGCTAACAAGGCTAACGGGGCTAACGAGGCTAAATGGGCTAACTGGGCTAACGAGGCTAACAGGGCTAAAGGGGCTAACTGGGCTAACGAGGCTAAATGGGCTAACTGGGCTAACGGGGCTAACGAGGCTAACGGGGCTAACAGGGCTAATGGGGCTAACGAGGCTAATGGGGCTAACAAGCTCAGAAACATCTGATGACCATTGACCCCCCCCCCAGCTTCTAAATATAAACCGACAAGCAGAACCACAAGCCCCGCCCCCTTTCTGCTCCAGAATAAACGCACCAACAAGGTCACACACACACACACACACACACACACCACGTCATGAGTGAATGTAGAGGAGCTTAGGGAGCGCGTACTTTATACTTTATACTTTAAACTTTAAACTTTATACTTTAGTCCTTAAAGCCTGTGTGTTTAATTACATAGCAACACGACACGGAGCGGTGACTCATATGTTGTGTGTTCATCTCCTCCTCCTGTGTGTGTGTGTGTGTGTGTGTGTCTGTGTGTCTGTGTGTGTGTGTGTGTGTGTGTGTGTGTGTGTGTGTGTGTCTGTGTGTGTGTGTGTGTGTGTGTGTGTGTCTGTGTGTGTGTGTGTGTGTGTGTGTGTGTGTGTGTGTGTGTGTGTGTGTGTCTGTGTGTGTGTGTGTGTGTGTGTGTGTGTCTGTGTGTGTGTCTGTGTGTGTGTCTGTGTGTGTGTCTGTATCTGTGTGTGTGTGTGTGTGTGCGTGTGTGTGTGTGTCTGTGTGTGTGCGTGTGTCTGTATCTGTGTGTCTGTGTGTGTGTGTGTGTGTCTGTGTGTGTGTGTGTATCTGTGTGTGTGTGTC
>NC_079405.1:368799-373799 GCF_029220125.1 Pseudoliparis swirei
GTGTGTCTGTGTGTGTGTCTGTGTGTTTGTATGTGTGTGTGAACCCACTAGCCCCAAGAGGGCTTTTCATCGAGGAGAGTATGAGATGGATGGAAAGCAGGAAAAAGAAAGAAAGAGAGAAAGAGAGAAAGAGCGAAAGAGAGAAAGAGAGAAAGAGAGAGCCCCTACGAGTCACCACGGTGTAACCCCCCCCCCCTTCCTCCTCCTCCTGGTTTCTCTTCGTCTCTCAGGATGTTTTTCTTTCTCTCTTTCTATTTTTCCTCCACAGGCTTTAGACCCCCCCCCCCCTCACCTGTCAAACACAAAGCCGGTCTATTCATCAAGTAACAATAGGGCTGAGGATGGAGAGAGAGAGAGGGGGGGGAGAGAGAGGGGAAGAGAGAGAGAGGGGAAGAGAGAGAGAGGGGAAGAGAGAGAGATTTTTTTTTGATTTTTGAAAAACACTTTATTTACATTTTTTCCATCACAACGTTTTTCTACAAATAAAGTGTTTTAAAAATCAGGTTATTTAAAATAAAAGCAAACAAACAAAACATTAAAAACATTAAAAAAGAAAACATGTTTTACCGAATAAAAAGTGGTGCAAACTCCAGCTCCTCCTCTACCACAGAACAAACAATATCTTTAAAACACCAGCGTTGTTTAAAAGCATCCAGGTCTCCAATGTGTTTGTAAAACCTGAACTCCAGCCAGAGTCTGGCTCTGATGTTACAGAGCCACACTGCCCGGCCTCCTGCCCTCTCTGTTTTCCACCCGGGACTTCCTAGTTAAATAAATTGCCATTTTGCTTCACCGGATAAAAATTTAGGAGCTGCCACTTTTCTTTTCTGTTTTTGTAGGCAGCTCCCATGATAAAAACCTTCTCTGTAAAAACCACATTAAAAAGACTAAAAACCACTGTTAAAAGAGCGAAGAAACTCAAAAGTCTCTTACACTCGTTAAAAACATGGTAAATAGTCTCCCGGAGGTCACAGAAGGGGCACTGGCTCAGGACAGCGGGATTGATTACCGAAATGAAAGCGTTGGACGCGACAGCACCGTGTAAAATCCGCCACTGGAGGTCAGCGGTCCTTTTCTTCAGGGGAGGCTTGTATAGGACCCCACTGCGGGCCAGGGCCTCCATGCCCAAGTCTCTCTGACCACACAGTGGGCGGTCTGTTGCACAGTCTGGACCTGTTGATGCTCTTCACGAGGTTAAAATACAAAGTCTTCTTGTCTGCTTTGTTCAGTGTGCAGTTTTCTGGGTGGCTCGTTCTTAGCAGGGGCGGTGAGTCCCCTAGCCCCGGGCTGAGGGAGATGTCTGGGAAGGGTCTGCAGGGTCCGGCTCTGCTCTCTGCTGGCTGTAGTCGTTGAGGAGGCTCCTCTCCAACCCGGTCAGCCTCTGCCTCCACAGCTCCAGGAGCCTCCTCGCCACCCGGTCGGAATGCATCCCCAGCAGGAGCCCAGGGCCGGGGTCGCTCAGCGTCGGCCCCACTGCATCCACCAACTGCTGCAGGAAAGGGTCTTTGTTCGCAGCGCCCGTTAGTCCAGGGGTGACGCTGCTGCTAATGTCCAGTCGCATTATAAATTAATGGTTCTCTCAACAACCAGAACAGAGAGTCAGACTGTGGGCACCTTTCGTGCTTAAAAAGGGCCCACGACTTAAAAACACCCTGATAAAAAGGAGGCAGCCCACTTAGTTTTAAAATGCTGGAGTCTATTAAAAACAGAGCAGTATCCAGCCCCAGGTTGTCAGCACGTCTGAGGATGCAGCTGGCCACGCCTCGCCACACTAAAAACCCCGGACTCGTTAACAACTTCTGAACAAACTGTAATCTAAAAGTGGCCGTCCGGCTGGCCAGGTGGACGAGGCCCTGTCCCTCCTCTCTGGCTAAAAACAGCACCCCTGTGGCACCCAGTGTAGACCCTCCCAAAAGAAATCCACCATCTTCTTTGTATGTTAGCTAAGAAGCCAGAGGAGGGTCTAACACGGTCAACCTGTGCCACAGTTGGGATGCAATAAGATTGTTTAAAACCAGTACTCTACCCTTAAAAGACATCTGGGGAGCAGCCACTTCCATTTGGAAAGTTTCCTCTATCTTCTCTGTGACGCCTCCCAGTTCTTCTGGACCATGCTCGGTTTCCCCAGGTATATTCCTAAATATTTAAAACCGTCCTTTTTCCATATGAGCTTTTGTGGAAGAACCGGGAGGCCGCCACGCCACTCCCCCACAGCGAGGGCTTCGCTTTTCTTCCAGTTCAGCCTCGCTGATGATGCCGTGCTAAAATCATGTACTATTTGATTTAAAAGGTTTACATCATTTTGATTCTTGATAAAACAACAACGCTCGTCGGCATATGCCGATAAAATCATTCCTTTACTAAAACCAGGTAAAACCAAACCATGTAGGCTAGAGCGTATTTTAATGAGGAGGGGCTCGAGGGAGAGTGCGTAGAGCATCCCGGACAGAGCACAGCCCTGCCGGACCCCTCTACTCACTCTAAAAGGAGCACACAGCCTGCCGCTCATCTTCAGCACACTCTCAACATTACTGTACAACACCTTGATCTTAGCTATGAAACCAGCGCTGAACCCAAACTTCCCCAGAACTTTCCAGAGGAAGCCGTGTTCAACGCGGTCAAAAGCCTTTTCCTGATCTAGAGAAATCAGACCAGTATCCATACCCAACGAGCTGGAGACCTCCAAACGTCCCGAATGAGGTGGACGTTGTCCACCATGGACCTGCCGGGCACACAGTAGGTCTGGTCCCGATGGAGGACCTGCTCCATAGCTCCCCTCAGCCTGGAGGCCAGGACCCTGGACAGAAGCTTATAATCCACACACAGCAGAGACACAGGGCGCCAGTTACCGATGTCCTGCGGGTTTCCTTTTTTTGGTAGTAGCGTCAGCACTGCCCTCCGGCAGGACATCGGCATGGAACCAGAGGCCAGACTCTCATTGAAGACGTCTAGGATGTCCCCTCCGAGGACATCCCAGTATTTTTTGTAAAATTCAGCGGGGAGGCCGTCGATTCGGGCGCGCCTCCTGCATTCCCTGCAGGGCAGCTTTCAGCTCTTGGGGGGTTATGGGTCTGTCGAGCTCCTCATTAGTCTCCTCGGAGACCTGAGGCAGCTCCCCACAGAGCCCCTCCGTCGACTCTCCCTCCTGCCTATACTCAGTGGCATAAAGGGAGGAGTAAACCCCACCGCTCGCTTCCGGATCTGGCTTGGCTCCACAACCGACTGCCCTGCGTCCGTCAGCAGTGAGTGGATCACTCGCCCCTGCCCACTCCTCTTCTCCAGGCCGAAGAAGAAGCTAGAGGGAGTGTCCATCTCCGCGATGGTCTGGAATCGACCTGACCAGTGCGCCTTGCACTTTTACTTGAACAGGTCGGCGAGCCGCTTTTACTTTTTGAGGACTTCAATATGTCCTCGATCTCCTGTGGACTCGCTTAAACTTTCTAGGTCCACTATCTCAGTCTCCAGGTCCTTCATAGATCTGGTGACCTCTAGTGACGTTGAAAGTGTGCTGCTGACAAAGGAGCTTAATTTCTACCTTACCACGGTCCCACCACTGCCTAAGATTATTAAAATCACTCTTCCTCAGCCTAAAATGCCCCAAAATAAAACAACACCTCTCTAAAATTCCTATCGAAAGTTAAAACTGTATTAAAATGCCAATATGCGCCCTAGGTAAAAGTTCCTAATAAAACATGACATAAAACCAAAGAGTGATCAGTAAAACCAGCCGGAACAATGCTGCACATTTTAAAAATATTAAAATGGTGCTTAAAAACATAAATACGGTCTAACCTGGCTGAGGAGATCCTTCCATCCCTAACGTGGGACCATGTGTACTGTCGGCAGTCCGGATGCATCCTTCTCCACACGTCCACCAGACCATGAGAATGGACCAGCCTCCTCAGCACCTGCTGTGAAGCTGGATGTGGCTCTGTGTGGTTTCTGTCATTAAAATCATTCTCTGTGCAGTTAAAATCCCCCCCCAAGAATAAAAAATCCTCCGAGGCACAGTCATTTAAAACATCATTAACTTTGGATAAAAACAGCTGCCTCTCTGTCCCAGTTGTTGGAGCATAGATATTTATAAAAACCACGTTAAAAAGGTCGAACCGTGCTTTCACAAAGAACAGCCTCCCCTCCACGATGTGTTTGACCTCCAGTGACCGAGGGCTGAAGGCCCTGGAGAAGAGGAAGCCCACTCCTCCGCTGAGGTTGGTGTTGTGGCTCAGGAGGACTTCCCCCCCCCACTCCCTCCTCCAGTCCGCCTCGTTGGTGCTGTCGCTGTGCGTCTCTTGTAAGAAGAGAACATCGTTGGCCTTCATCTTGTTAAATTCATAAATTGATGTTCTCTTCTTACTGTCCCTCGCTCCATTTACGTTTAAAACTCCGACTCTGAATGTGTTCATTAAAAGAAAAGAGCTTAAAAAACAAATAAAACTTAAAACCAACAAATCAAATAAAACACACATTGGAGCTCTCCACCTCCCCCTGCTGGATGCACTCCTTTACTTTGGGCAAAAACTTTTTGATCCTAAAAACCTCTTGTTTGTCTAATTTTTTTCCCCTCATGTGGAAATGGCACGAGTGTACAAAGGCCACGAGGTCAGGGAAGTGATCCTTGACCTCTACTTTTTTTTTCCCTTTTGTTTTGTGCAGAAACAGCCTGATCTCATCATCTGTGTACAGCTTTTGCGTCTGACTATTTGTTAAAAACAGAGGAGAGTCGCTGTCCTCTGACCCCTCCTCGTCACTACTGTCCTCCACCGGCCCCGCCCCCTGACTCCTCCTCCTCACTTCCACCCTGCTGGCCTTGGCCTCGCTGCCAGCGCTCTGGCCACTCTTCTTTCTCTTTGAGGCTCCTTTCTGCCCCCCTGCTTCCTCCTCGTCCATCTCCACCTGCTCCGCCCCCTCCTCCCCTGCACCGTCCTCCTCCACCTCTTCGCCTCCCCACCTGTCCTACCCCCTCAATGGGCTTCTCGCCACCCCTGTCCTCGTCTTTT